>NC_134974.1:2011188-2249637 GCF_965638725.1 Aptenodytes patagonicus
GGGGGGGGGGAACAACCATCTCTTCCTCCCCCCCCTCACTGAAGTCGCCTCGGTGCCGTGGTACCTGTCGCTCTATTAAAAGGGTTTTACTCTGAATCAAAAAAATAATTTACCCCCCCCCCAAGTTGCACAGCAGGGGAACGACCAGGTAGGGAGCAGAGAGGGGGTGAGCGGGGCAGAGCACCCCCCCCCCCCTGCACCCCGATCCCATCCCGGCAGCATCACCCCGCTTCCGCAGAGCGGGGAACGGCAGCAGGCTGCACCCGGCTTGGGGCTGCACCCCAAAGCGGGGCGGGGGGGGAGAGGGGAAAAAAAAAAAACAACCCACGAGGGAAGGGGGGGGGGGGTCCTGCCCCGAGCCCCGCAAGCCTGGCTGCACCACAGGGCACCCGGCTGCACCGCAGGGCACCCGGCCCCGCCGCCGCCGCCTCCCCCCCTTCCCCGCGCTCACCCTGCAGCCGTACCCTGTCAGGGGAAAACAAAAAAGAGTCTAATGGAAGTCGCTAACGGGGCGCCCGCGGGCACCGGTGGGACCCCAGAAATCCCCTCCGGAGCGGGACCGGGGTACGGAGCCGCCTCCGTGCCAGGGAGAGGGGCCAGGGCTCAGCCGGGCGGTAGCACCGGAGGAGCGAACGGCGGAGGCGAAGGCAGCGTCGTGACCTTCTGGCTGCCGAGAAGAGGGCACTTGGGTACGGCGGCGGCGGCGCGGGCAGGGCTGCGGCCGCCGCTCAGTCCTCGAAAGGCACCTGCAGCGCTGAGTACATCATCACTCTGCTGTCGTCCTCCTGCTTACCTGGGGGGGGGGGGGGGCAGAAAGGAGGGAGAGGGTGAGCGTGGGGGGGGAGCAGGCTTGTTTTGGGGGCGCAGGAGCCCCCGTTGGCCAGGAGACGCGGTTCAACGAAAGGGAGATGGTTGCAGGCAAGACCCATCCTCCCCCCCCCCCCCAAATCCCAGCAGCTCCGGGCCCCCCTGCACCCCAGTCGTGTCCCGTCCCCCTCCCAACACCTAAAAGGGGAGAGAGACCCACCAGAAAAGCCCCCCCCGTCGCAGCGGTGCCCCCCACTCTCACGCACCCCACCCTGCCCAGCCCCCCCCCCCCCCTTACAGGAGAGGCACTTGAGGATGTTGCGGAAGGAGCCCCCGGCGGTGAAGAAGGCCCAGAGGCCCGTGCAGAGGGTGATGATGAAGATGGGGACCAGGCTGGCCTCGTACCAGGGGTTCAGGAACGTCTGGGGGACGGAGAGAGCCCTGTCAGGAACGTCACCCCCCCCCCCCCCCCCCCCAAAAACCAGCCGCAGGGGGAAAGGGGAGCCAGGTCCTCGGAGCGGAGCAGAGCTCCGCTAAGCCTGGCTTAAACTCCTGCCAAGCTGTTTCCCACCGGGAGCTTAGCGGCTAATCCTCCCTCCCACCCCCGGTCCCTTCGTTAACCCTCCTTCCCCCGAGCGCACCCCGAGAGGCTGCCCCGGGGCGGGAGGCGCCCAAGAGGGCCGTGACTCGCCCCACAGCTCGGAAGCAGGGATTTAGGGAGTCGGAAGCAGCAGCGGGTGTCCCTGCGTTCGTGTGTGTGTGTCCCCCCCCTCTCCCCGGCGCCCAAACGGGCGTCCGACGACAGCCACGGCCGCTTTACTTCGGGGACAGCTTTCGGCGCGGGCCCGGTCGGCTCTGGCTGATCGAACTCACCAGCCCCGAGGTGAGGAGGTGACTGGCGACCACCAGCCCCAGGCACCAGTAGCGGCGTCTTTCGCAGGCGTCGAAGAAGATGACTCCCCAGAAGGTGTGGAGCAAGACGAGGGCCATGGTGAGGAACGCTGGGGGAAAGAGGGCGACACAGACCCCCCCCACCCTCAGACCTCGGCACCGCCTTCCTCCTCCTCACCTCGGTGAAGGGCCGCGCGCCGGGGCGGGCCGGACTCCGGCTCTAACCGGCACTGCCGCAGCACCTCGGGCACGAGTTCGCGTCCCAGGGCACGCGCCGGCCCCCAGCCTCACCGGACGTGATGAAGTAGTACGGCGAGTCCCCGTGGATCCCGACGATGCCCGGCCCGATGGAGTCTGCCAGGATGTTGATGACGGAAAACACGCCGCTGATGATGCCGAAGGACAGGCCCGAGACTGCGGAGGGAGAAGGGAGTCAGCCGAGAGCGACCGCGGCCGTGCTGCCTCCACCACGAGCCCCAGCCTCAGCGCGTGGGGCCCAGGGAAAGGCGGGAGGGCAAGAAAAAGATTCGGGAAAGAGGAGGCCGCGTTAGCCCGACGGGCTCGTCGACACCGCTGCCGGTCTCCGGTACCCGAGCATCCTGCTGCCAGGCAGCCCCGGAAGAACGCGGGGAGGTCAGCGACAGCCCAAGCCCTGTCCGGGTTCGTGCTCACCATAAGCCATCTGCCTGAGGGAGATGGGGGACCGGCCGTCCTCGCTGATCGTCGCCAGGCCTTCATCCGCTTTCCTGCTCGGGCGGGAGAGAAAGCGTGAGCGGCCAGTTCGGAACGGGGGGACCCCCCCGTCACGCGGGAGAGGGGAAGGGATGGCTATAAACGAGCCTGGGGCGAGGAGGAGCAGCCCTCTCCCAGGATCTAACGAGGAAGGTATTTTGTGGGGTTTCCTGGACAAAAAGCAGAGGGACTGCGGCTATCGGAACAGGTCACCCGGCCCCACGGGGCACGAGCAGGCCGCCCTCGGGCAGGCTCTTACTTCAGCAGCTTGAAGTAGGCGAATCTGAAAGCCTCCTGCAGCAGGACGGAGACGGCAGCCCCGAAGACGAGGAGGCCGTACTGCAGCTTGGCGTCCTCCCGGTCGCTGAGATGAACCGAAACGAACCAGATCAGAGACGCCAGGAGCAACGATACCAGCCAGAAAAACGCCCTGGGGAAGAGAGGAACACCAGGCTCAAGCTCCGGAGCTCAGAATCACGCAGCAAACACGTGCCGAGCCGCTTGCTCGGTTTTTCCTGGGCTTCAGGTCACGCGTTCAGCAAGGGAAGTTTTCGGCGGCAGCGTGGGCTGCCCGGTCATTGTCACGTGAGGAGGGCACGCGAAGGAAGCGTGCGGCTGAAAACCAAGCAGATTCAGAAGCCCAAATCCTCCTTTCTCTTCTCAGAGCCCCGACGACCTGCTCGGAGGAAAGCTGCTGCCCCGCGAAGCGGGGAAGGATGCTCAGTGCTTCGCCCCTCCAAGGTTAAACACGGGTCCGCCCTCGGGTAGCCAAGCGTGGTGGGACCCGGCCGGCTCCGAGCCGCTCCCCTTGCTCCTTTTTAAACAGCGAATCCCCCGCGCTGACAGACGGGGCGGGAATCGTGACCCCGGGGACCGAGCGGGCAGAGGAGGGGAAGAGCCCAACGTTCGCGTTGGCGCGTCGCTGCTGCCGGCCGGGCGCAGCCGGGCTCTCCCGGCACGGGGAAGGCTTTCGGCTGTTTCCTGCCTGGCCGGCGTAAAGCCCACGCGCGAGAGGCACGAGGGACCGCGCTGCCAGGTCTGCCCCCGGCGCGGCACCCGGCGCGGCAGAGGCTGGGCGGTTAGAGCCAGGAACGGCTCCCACGGTCCGGGGTGAGGGGGGTGGGGGGGGGTGGGGGGTCGCTGAGCTTGGGCAGAGATGAGGCCGCAGCCTCCGGCTGGGATACCGGCTTTAAGCCGGCGGAGCCGAGTATTGGGAGACCCCAAGCCAGGGGACCCCGGTCTGGGGACAGCCCCTCCCACCCCCTACAAATTCAGGGCCTCATCCCATTTCCCAAACCCTCCTCAGGCCGCCCCCCCCCCCCCCCGAGACTCCCCCAGCCGCCCCAGAACTGGTGTGTCCCCCCCCCCCCCCCCCAGGCGCTGCCTCCCACCCCAGACAGATCCTGGGCCCCGCCCGGGGTTGCCGGCCCCTCTCAGACACCCTCAACTGCCCCCTAAGCCCCCTCCGAGTGCTGCCTGTACCCCTCAGGCCCCCCCCACATACCCTCTCCCAGCCGCCAACCCCCCCGTGGCCCCCTCAACTAGCCCAGAACTGGGCCCCCCCCCCCAGTTCACCAGCTGCCCCCTCGACCACCTCAACCCTGCCTGCCCCATCACCCCCCCCAACTGTCCCCTCACCCCCCCGTGCTACCTACCCTGCCCCAGACTGCCCCCCTTTCTGCCCCCCAACCGCCCCCACAGCCCCCCTCGACGCTCTCCGACCCCCCAACCGCCCCCACAGCCCCCCTCGACGCTCTCCGACCCCCCAGCTGCCCCCCTCACCCTCCCTCCAGCGCTCCCTGATACCGAGAGGCCCCAGGACACCCCTCTCAGCCCCCCTCCATACTCTCTGACCCCCCCCCCCCCCAGCCCCACAGCCGCCCTCCCGGCACCACAGGCCCCTCAGTTCCCCCCCCAAAAGCCCCTCAGGCCCCCCCCCAGCGGCCCCCCCCGGGCTCACCCCGCCACCAGGACGATGACCCGCAGCGGTTCCGCCGCCACCGTCAGGAGAACGAGGGCGAGCGCCGGCCCGAAAGCGATACCGGCGCAGCCGAAGAAGACGGCGGCCCCCATGGCGGCGGGGCGGGGCGGGGCGGGGCGGGGCGGGGCGGGGCGGGGCGGGGCGGGGCCGCGCGGGGCCGCGCGGGGCACGCCGGGAGCTGTAGTCCGCGGGGGCGGGGACAGCGCCGCCTGGCGGCGGGAGGCCGCGCCGCGCTGCGAGAGTTGGGGGGGGGGGGGTAGGACCAGCCCCGAGGATGCTCCCGGAGACGCGGGGGTGGTGGGGGGGAGCCCCTCCGCACCCCAAAAACCCCTCCGGCGAAGGGGCCGTGCAGCGTGTGTGTGTCGTCCCCCCCCCCCCGGCCACCCCCGCGACCTGGGGACTGTCCCTGGGCTGGGGGACGCGCTGGGCAGACCGCGCCGTTGCTCCAGGATGCTGCCGAACCCCCAAATCTCTTTATTTCACCCTCTTTGGCAAAGCGGGTGGGGCGGCCCCAGCGCCCCGGGGGTGACACGGTGATGCCGGGGGCTTCGGGGACAGAGGGACAAGCTCCGGGGTTGGGGGTTGTCACCACGTCCGGCTGCGGGTCACGGCGTGGGCCCCGCCGGGACGGCGAAGCTCGGTACGTCAGCTCTCCCTGTGGGCGACGGTGCCGTCAGAGTCGCCCCCGCACCCCCCCAATTCCCCCGTCTGGCAGCAGCGGGGCTGCGACCGTCCCCTGCCACCTGCGGTCCCCAAGCAGAGGGACGCTGCCTCCCTGCCAGCCCAGATGTCCCAGCCCAACCCCGGGGGCACCCGGGGGCCGCACGGCCTCACCTGATCCTCCTGTGAAGCAGGCGGCTCCGGGGTCCCGGGCTGGTGACCTGGAGGGGACAGAGCAGGGAGACGCGTCCCCGGCGTGGGGATGGAGGGGACAGAGGGGGACAAGGGGGATGGAGGGGATGGAGCAGGATGAGGGATGATGGAGGGGGGACGGAGGGGGGATGGAGGGGATGGAGGGGGTAGTTGATGGGGATGGAGGACGCTGGAGGGAGATGGAGGACGCTGGACAGGACAGCAGGTGACAGCAGGAGATGGGGGACATGGGGGGGACATGGGGGACATGGGGGGTCCCACTCCCCCGGCAATGTCGCCATCCTACCTCCCACCAGCAGCGCGGTGCCACTGCCGAAATCCAGGTGCAGGATGCTGCTGTAGGCACACAGGCAGAGGCCGGTGTCGGCGGGGCGGGCGCCGGCGATGCGCGGGGTGACATTGTGCCCCCCGTACTCGCAGGAGAACACCCCCCCCCCCCCCCCCCCCCCGGCTTCGTCCCGCTCTGGCAATCCAGGACCAGGTTGGGCCCGTCCCTGCCACCGCGTCGGTACCAGGACACTTCGCTCTCCATGTCCTCGCCAGCCTCACGCCCCATCTCCACCGGCTCCCCGGGCTCCACAACCAGGACGGGCTGGGGCTGGCGCTGCCGGGGCTGCGGCAACCAACCAGGGCTCATCCTGCGCCCCCCCCCCCCCCCCCCAGCCTCCAGCCCAGCCCTGCCATAACCCCCGCCGTCCCCCCCAGCAGCCGGTTGCTCCAAAAAGCCCAGAAATCTCCCCAAACCAGGGCCTGGCCACCCTCCCTTACTCCTGGCCCCGCCACCCACCCAGGCAGAGCCACAGCAGCCCCGCGGGGACCAGCGAGCCCCCGGCTGCCATCGGTGGCCGGCACCACGATGCGGGGGCCAGCTCGTCCCGGGGGCTGAGCCCTTCCGTAGAGCTGCCACCGCTACCGAAACCATGGGGGCCCCGGGCAGCGACCCCCCCCCCCCCCCCGCCACTGGCTTCATCACCGGGGACGTGGTGGCCGCTCGGCCACGTGCCGCATCCCGGGAGCATCCCTGGCAGGAGGAGGGTGCTGGGGGTGGGATGTCACCGAATGCCCTCGCCCCCCCGGTTTCGAAGCTTCTGAGCAAAACTTGGGGTTTTTTGGAGCATCGTGGGGGAATAAACCTGCCTGGGCAACGGTGTGAGCCGAAAGGATGCTGAACCCCCCTCCGAAACCTCCGAAATGGAGAGAAAATTGTTTCTGGATGCAAAACTCGGGTGAGATGCTGCAGGTCCGGAGCCGGGTGCTGCCTGGGACCAGGCCTGGGGGGTGGAAATTGGGGGGGCGGGGGGGGGTTTAAGCATTTTGGGGGATGCTGGGGGATGGAGATGGCCCCAGCCAGGAGCGGACCGGGGCTGGGTCCACTCTCCCGACCCCGGATGGGTCCCAAACACGTGGAAATCACCCAGATGCCATCGCTGCTGCTGTTTTTTGGGCAATTCCTGGGAGCAGTTGATGGAGAGTCTCCCCCCCGCCGCCCCCCAGCCACCCCCCCGCCATCCCAAAACGCCCTTCAAAGGGACTAAAAACTGTGAAGCCGTTTCCCAGCTCCCGGCCCGGCCGCCGCCTTTCCTGCTTGGGGTTCGGCACACCGGGCCCTCGGCCAAACTGGTGCCGAAAAACATCACAACCCCCCCATTGCTGGGGCGGGGGGGAAGGGGTTTGGTGTCAATAAACCCCATCGAAGTGACAAAATACGGCGGCGAGGCTGATCACAGCTGCCTCCAGCTCGAGCAAAGCCGCCGGCTGCTGCAGAAAAGCAGAAGAATATAGAATATTATTGAATTAATTTTATATACTCCTCTCGTCGGCCGACGCCGTTGCTCCAGGGGCAATTCCCGGCAGCTCCCACGTGGGAGCTTGGGGAAATCCAGCCCAAAGGCCGAGAGTGAGCAAAACGTTTGCTTTGGAGAGCAGAAAAACCGGAGGACGACGAAGCCCAGGGCTCCTCGGAGAGACGGGCAGGGGGATGGGAACCCTCGTTGCAACATGGAGCTGGAATTAAAATCCGATTCTGCAAGTGAGACCAGGGCGCCCGGGTCCCTCCCCCAATTCCCTCCACCGTTCCCATCCAAATTCCCCCTCTCCTGGCCCCCCCGGCCACCCAAACCCCAAATAGACCCCCCAGGCGCTGGTCCCTGGGACCCTCAACTCCCGCCGGCATCACCCTGCGCTAAACCCAGCCCAGAAGGGTCCCGTCGGTGGGGGACGGGTGGCAAAGCCGCTATTTCCACCCGATTCCCACCACCCGCGGAGGCTGCCAAAGCTGGAGAGCCCCCCACGGTGGGGCGGGGGGGGGGACGACACACACACGTGTGGGGGACCCCCGTCCCATCCCGGCTGGGGCAGGGCCAGCTCCTGGGGTGCCTCCTCCGAGCATCCCCGAGGCGTGCAGCCGCCAATCCCCCCCTCGGGAGGGGACGGGGACACACGACTCGTCCGTCAGAGCCCCCCCGAGCCTGGGAGGGAGAGAAAAATCTCCCCGGCAAAAGGTTTTTTGGCCAGCGCGGCCTCCGGGCTCCTGGGGACCCTCCTGCTCCTCCTGCCAGGTACGTGCCTGCTCTGGAAATACCCCAACCCGGGCGAGATTTGCTGATGTGGGTTTTGGGGCGAGATTTGCTGATGTGGGTTTTGGGGTTTGGTTGTTTGTTTTTTTTCTTTTGGCCCCAAAACATTTTTAACGCAATCCATTGGAAAGCCCGAAGCGCAGAAAATCCAACTCAAAGCCGCTCTCTCCCCCCCCCCCCCCCCCGCCATGCAGGAGATGCCTCGGCAGAGGGGAGACGGGTCTGGCGAAGCCCTGGGGCGGCTCTGGGTGCTCCCTGGAGAGACGGCAGAGCCGAGCTGTCGCGTCTTGGACTACAGCCAGCGTGTGAACTGGTACAAGGAGAAGCCGGACGGCAGTTTGTGCTGGATTTACCAGAGCTCGGATTATTCCCCTCCGGTGGGAAAATCCTCGGGGAGGAGGGAAACACGGTGGAATTTTTCCCTCGCCATCGGCCATCGGAGGATTCCGGGGTTTATTACTGCAGCTCCTCCAGCTTCTACCCCCATGTTTGGGGATGGGACCAGGCTCGTTGTCACCGGTGAGTGCCCGGCAGGTCGCGTGGCGGCTGGGGACATCCCCAGGGAGGTTTGTGCCACCTCCCGGCACCCAGTTTCCCTCTTTAGATGCCACCACCGAGCCCCAGCTCTCCATCCTGGTGCCCGTCGATGCAGAGGAGCCCGGGCAGCCCCCGGCCGTCATCCCCCTGCTCTGCCGCCTCCACGACCTCCCTCGAGGCTGGGACACCGTGCGCTGGCAGCCCACCGGGGAGGAGACGCCGGTGACGGCGGCGGTCGTGGAGGAGCGCGGCGTCCTCAGCGCCTGGAGCATCACCCGGGTTTCGGCCGAGCGGTGGGACGGGGCTGCGGCATGCACGGCCCCGGAGAGCGGCACGGGCAGGACCCTCAGCGTTGACATCGGTAAAGGACCCGGGGAGGGTGATTAGTCCACCCCCCCCTCCCCCCCCCCCCGGCTGCAGATCCCAGCCTCCATCCACCTCCTGCATCCCAAGTCTTCCAGCCTTTCCTCATTCAGGAAATCCCGACATCCCAATTCCTCCTCGTCAAGACACATTTTGGAAATCCCTCGCCCCCCCCGACCATCTCCTCGCTGGGATCCCCCTGCACTGAAAGGCTTTAAACCTCCATGTCCCCCCTTGCACAGCCCTGACACCCCCCCCCCTGTTTCGGGGGATGCTCGGCCCTGACACCCCGTTTCAGGGGATCCTCAGCTCTCCAGAGTGACCAAACCCACGTTCCCCCCCCTCTATTAACTCTCCTTTCCCCCCCCCTCCGCAGAAGGATGCCCTTCCCGGCTGCTGGCGCTGGGGCTGCCCCGCGTCTCCCTCCTTTTTCCTGCTCCAGCTGACCATCGGGCTCTGCAAACGGCGTCTGGCCAGAGGTACACCCCCCCCCCCCGAACCCCCCCTCTCACAGCCCCTTACACCCCGGCTCTCTCCTTGCCTCCCCCAGCCGCCCACATGCCCACCCGTGAGACCCACCCGGGAGGTAAAACCGCTTCCTCAACCCCTGGCGTGAAATGAAGTCATTTATTTATAGCATCATAACGCTGCTCTGGTCAAAACCCAACACCCCTCGGATTCAAAATTTCCTCCAGATTTTCATGGGGGGGGGGGGGGGGGGGAACCCACCAGCCTGGTGAGAAAATTCACTTTTGGGTGGTGGTGGTGCAAACGCCGCTGCGTCCCCGGGCTCCTGCCCGGGGCATCCCCCAAAGCGCTGCTCGGGTCTCCCAAAAGCCGAGGGTAAATCTCGTCCAAACGTCGGCTCGCGCTCGGGTCTGGCTGCCGGCAGCACGAGTGGGGAACACCCAAGCGTTGGGTGTCCCCCCGCCAAAACCCTCTTTGGGGGAGCGCCGCAGCTCCCCAGCCTGAACCCCAGCCCTCTGCACGGCAGGAGCAGCTCAGGAGCAGCCCGGCTGCTTCGAAAAGCCTCGAAATTGGGCGCAAGGCTGGGTTAGACACGAAATATTTCATTTTCCGAGCCAGAGGGACCAGGTTTTGCCATCGCTGGCACCGGTCCCCAGCGTCACCCGCCCGGCCTCACCCAGGGGAGCTAAAAACCCTCAAAGCTTTTTTTTTTTCTTTTTGGCTCCGCACCTCCTCAAACGCAAAATGAGGTTTAACAACACCGGCTCTCGCTTCCTCTTGCAGAAGGATCCACACCGGCGAGGCGCTGAAACGCCGCCCTGCCAAAACCGCCGTCTGCAAATGAGTTAAAAACCAAGGGAAAAGGGAAAATCGTGCGAGTCTGCAGGATGGGAGCTGGGCGAGCACGGCCCCTTGTCGGCCGCAGCTCGCAAACCTCCATCAATAGCTTGCAAATTTGCCCCAGGAATAGTTTGCAAACTTGCAGGGGCTTTGCAAAAACCAGGAGGATTTTTTCGGCGTAATCTTTTCCGATAGGATTTGAGCACCAGCCCCGGGAAAATTCCCTTCAGATATTTTCTAGCCTCTTGGGGAGGGTTTTTAGCAGAATTTTGTTAATTCGTTTATAATCTCGAAAGTTAATTTCACAGCTGCTCATAGACGGTATCGCACGCAAACCGCCCGGAAAGCTTATTTCAGTGGTTTACCAGCTAATAAGCACACGAGTGCTCCGGAAAAAGTGCAAAACCCCCCCCCCCCCGGGTAGCTGCCAAGTGCTCGGAGGGAGGTGGGATGGGACGAGCCAGCGCGGTGTCACCGTCATCCAGCGCCACCCACCACACGGTCCCACCGGCCGGACCCTGCGTCCAGTTTGGGTGACCGGAGCGTCTCCAGCAGCTCCGCCAGCCCGTTTTTTTCCCCCCTTCCAGGGCAGTGGGGCCGGGGTTGGGGGGGGGGGGGAAACAACCTTTGCTTTTTTCCTGCTGGGTTGCTCCGCTTGGCTTGGAGGAGGAGGAGGAGGAGGAGGAAGGCTGTAAGCGCCGAGGGGAGGGAAGGGATGCTCGACGGCAATGAGAGATGGCGTAAAAATAACAGAATTCCTCATTCCGGGGTAAGCAACTGAGGTCTTGGATCGATAGCCGATCGTGCCTTGCGGCACGCTGTACAGCAGCCACCAGAAATTACTGTTAAACAGGAAAAAAAAGGTATTTTAACGTTACAGAACTAAGCAAAGCGGTGTTACAGCCCCTCCTCTCCTTATTTTGCTCACGGGGCAGTAAAACGCACTGAAGAGCAACAGCACGACACGCGATGAGCAACTCCTCTCCTCGTTCCGAGGATGCTCCTAATTTTCCCGGCTGCTCGGTGACCCCCCCCGGATAACGCCCGGAGGCCGGGAGTCTATGGGTGCTTGGGTGCAATTAATACCTCCCGTTTCGGTCGGTGCTGCGGCCGGAGGGGTGTTTCGGAGGGGAGGGGAAGGGATGGGAAGCACCCCGCCCGTCGCTCAGAGCCCTCGAACGCGCCCGGGGGTTCACGAAGCTGATCCGGGTCTAATTAAGGAAGGAAAAAACAAAAGGCGGTGCTTGGAAAAGAAGTCTCTCAGAGCCGTGACTCTGGGAGGGGCCACCCAGCATCACCTCCCGCAGCATCCCACGGCCGGTGACGGCAAGGACCGGCCGCAGCGCCCATCGCAGCCTAAAACGGGGGGTGGGACGGCACCGGGTTATAAATCCCTCGTGTTTCATCCGTGCCGAGAGCCCCCCCCGAGAGCCGCACGTGGGGCCGATGCCCAGAGGAAGAGCGAGCTGCCACCCCGGCGCACGGCGGGCACCAACCCTGAAAACCGGGAACGTGGTTTTATTTGGGTTTTTTTACGAATTACTGTTTAAAAGTGCTTTTTTTTTTTTCTTTATTTCAAAGTATCTAAAATATCCTATTCTCATTTCCCAGTCTTTCTGGCAGAGACGCGCACCCCAGCCGGCAGCAGCCAGCCCACGGAGCCGCTGTTTACAAAAGGGCAGGGAAGGGCAGGAAAGCTTTATTTAGAGTAGAAAACCCCGTCGGCCAGCGAAAACAGTCCGTTCGGTAGAAAAGCCCCTCCGTTCCTCAAACGACTCCCGTGGGAAGGGCAGCTCGTCCCACCTACCTTTCAGCTGCACCTCGGGGAGCGGTGGAAACCCCACGGCAGCCGGTGCCACGGGGTTTTCTGGGTTTCCTTCATCCACCTTCTCGTCTCCTGCAGCGAAAACACCGAACAATGTCCCCTCCAGCGACTTCCGCAGGAATCCTGCTAATGTCATCTCCTCGGGCACGAGTCATTGTTAAGGGAAGAGTCTTATTTACCAGCTGCATTTTTTTAATTTCCCTTCAAGTTTTGCTTCCGCCTATTAAAGCTGGGAAATGACGCGCTGCATCCGAGAGCCGGGGACGGCGGTGATCTCATTCGCACCTTCGTCCTCAGCGTAAAACCCACGGCCGGGGGTACAAGCCCCCACCCGCAGCCTGCCGGGCTTCCACCGCGCCGGGACGCTCAGAGCATCCCCGGGATGCAGCAGCCTCGGCACCGTGAGAAGCGAGAGCCGGCTTCGCCATCCCTTTCTGGAAAAGCCGTTTTTGGGTTGGTTTTTGTTTTTTTGGCTCGCACGTTGAGCGTTCCCACGTGAAAGGCATCGCTCCCACGCTGCTCCCTCGCTGCTCGACCTTTTACAGTTTGGTTTCAGCACGTAAACTTTAATAATAATAATAAAAAAATCCCCAAGGCATAAAAGTACAGAGATTGTGCAAAATAGGAATTAGGTTTTGGGAAAGGAACATGGGATCGGAGATGGAAAAGACGTTGGTTTGGGCTGCTTTTTTTGGCTGCTCTTTGGGCGATGTCTTTGCTCTGTGTTGCGAGACATGAAAAGGGAGTAAGAACAAACACAAAAGGAAAAAGCGAAACAAAACAACGGAGCGTTTTCTTTTTCCAGCCAGAACCAGAATTCAAAATCCGCACCCGCATTTCCCCGGCGGCCCCCAGCAGCCGAGGACCATCCCTCACGCCACGAAGACGCGGGACGCTGCTGGGGGATGCTCAGGCTGGACACCGATGCGTTCGCGGCCGTGAAAGAACAGCAGAGTTTGGTGCAAAGGGTTGGTTTGCCCCCTCGTGTCACCTCAGAGCGCGTTTTATCCGGCTCCCTTAGCGGCGTCTCCGTGCTGCAGGTACCACATTTTTGGTTTTTTCCCAGTTTTTTCAAGTTTTACGTCATCACATCCAACCACGAGGAGCCGTCCTCAGCCCCAAGCCGGCAAATCCCTTTGAATTCAGACTCCAAGTTTGCGTGCCAAGAGGTTGGTCTGTCCAACCCCATCCGCTCATCTAATAAAAGACACCACCATCCTCGTAAACCTGCCTTGCCCCTTCCCTCCCCATCACTTTCAAACCACAATATTTTAACTCTTTCACAGCTCGACATCTCCCCACGCTTCCCAAGCGCCTCCCGGCCGAGCCGGCAGCTCCGGCCCCGGTGGGATTCATCCCAACGAGGTCAGATTTCTGCTTGGGTTGAGATTTTGAGTTTTGATGTTATTTTTGTGGGTTGAGGGGAGGGTTTGGAGATATTCGCTTCCTGCCTGCTCAGCCGCTCGGCATTCCTCCGCGCTTAACCCTTTGCCAAGCATCTCCCTACGGATGGGAAAAGCCCCTTCGGCAAAGCACGTCCAGCCCCGGGAGGCTGCAAACCATTTTTGGGATGCGCTTGAAGAGTTCTTCAGTTGGGTCCCCTCTTAGTCGGAAAAAAAAAATAATCTGCCTTTGGAAATCCTCGGCTTAAAATCGATAGGAACCCTCGGCTTAAAATCAATAGGAACCCTCGGCTTAAAATCGATAGGAGCCCTCGGCTTAAAATCAGTAAGGAACCCTTGGCTTAAAATCAGTAAGGAACCCTTGGCTTAAAATCGATAGCACAAGGGTGAGAAAAATATTGATTGCCGCTGCTCTCCCCGGCTGGTTGCCCCGTCGATCATAAAACCATAGAATAGACGCCCGCACCCATCCCACCGCAGCCGGTGGTTTTCGATCCCCGCCTGCAGCCCGTGCCCCCCGCTTCGGTCTCGGCTCAGCACAGCTGTTTGCCATTAAAACCTCTCACCCCGCTGAAAAACTCGCTTCCGTTTTCTCATCTGCGAGAGGAAACTCCCCAGCCCACATCCCGCGGGGGCAGGCACCCACCGAGGGAGGCGGGGAGAGGGGGGGGAGACGGACGCAGCCCCCCCGGGTCCGTGCTCCGGGGGGAGCATCGTCCTCTGGGCGTTTGGCTGGAGAAAACTGAAATATAGGGCTGGGAAAAGATTTTGAAGACGGGGAGAAGGTGCCTCGAGGGATGGTGGATAAAGACAAGGCGAGAGCACGGTCTGCACCTCCTCCCAAGGTCGTCCCATGTTCGACCACCCTCCTGGCTGGGAAGGGTTCTCCTTCCAGGCGAATCTTCCCAGTTATGAACTTCTTCTCGTCACACCTCAAAAATGCAGCTCCTCTCTTCCTTTCTAAGACTTCTCTTGCTCTTTCTCGGTTTGCTAGCGTCCACCTCGGGCACCACATCCAAGAGCCCCCAAAACACACCACCACGCTCAAGAGACCAGCCGAGAGAGGAAACCGTCTTGGGTGAACGTGTGGTTTTTTTCCCCACGAAAACCAATTTTTATCGCTGCGCAAGCAATAAAGTCACAGCGATCTCGGCACCCGCCCGGCGGCAAACCCGCAGCAGTGAGCGGCCCCCACCACGCGCCGCTCAGGAACTGATTTTACACCAGTTTGGTCACACCTAATTTACCTCCCGCTCCTTCTATTCCCCTTTCGCTTCGCGCCCCAGTTCACACCAGTTTCCACCGGCATCACGTCGTCTCCTCGGAGAAGGCCGCCGGCACCGGTATCGGCTTTTCCCCACAAAGCAGAGGAGCCAGATTTTCTTTTCCTACCCATTTCCCTTCTAAGAAACGTTTTCCTATTTTGTTTTTATTTTTAGAGAAGAAAATAAGCAGCTTGATAGCGATATGTACCAAGGCACCACACCCTGCGGATGCAGCAACAGGAGCTGACCGTAAACACCAAATGGGGCTCCTAAAGCATCCCAACCCGGGGTGTTTCTATCCACCACAAAATAAAATAAGCCCGCGACCGTTCGCGTTTCTTCTTACTGCTGGAGAAACTGAGGCATGGGAAGGTGAAATGAAGCCAAGGGAAAAAAAATCCCCCAAGATTTCAAGGGAAGTGGGGAACTAAATCTGGCTCCCAGTTGTCGTTTCTGCCTTTGCTCTGAATCGCCGCCTTCTCTACGAGAATGGTTTGCTATTAATTACTCCTGCTATACTCCGTTATAACATAATCAAAACCACCCTCCCTCTATCTGCGAGCTCATCCAGCGGCGCTAACCCTCCCTGGGGAATAACTTCCCAAGATTTGCAACTCGGCCATCGGAAAAGTCTTTGCAAAGGGGAAAAAAAAAAAAAATCTTCCATCGCTAGAGCGGTGTCACGGGCATCCCGCATCTCCCGGCCCATATAGGACAACCTCTAGCCCAGCCTGCCATCGCACCCCTTGGCAAATTGCAGAAAAACTTGTCTTTTCTCCGAGCGCGGGGGCTGCTCGGTCCAGCCCTCGCAAGAGTCATTTCCTGCCTCTGCTGGGACGGCTCGAGAAATTCTCGAGCAGCAGCACCGAGCCGCACCGGCGGACGACACCGAAACGTAGGATGACGAACTTTTTAATCGCGGCACTCTTGGTTCTTCATTTTTTACTGGGTAAATATGTTTTCTCTGGTTTTCCGGCTTGCCATTTAATTTAATCGCGCCGCTAAGTGCTGGGCTCAGGTTCTTTCTATGCTTCTGGGATGCTGCATGGCACTCGGGGTGGGGCCTTGGAGGCTGAAAGGTCTTGGGGTGTTCGCTTGGAGATGGGGGGTCAGTAGCAAAAAAACCCCCCAAAACCCAGGGGAAAACCTGATGCAATTACTAGAAGTTACGGTAAAGCGTGTGCTCGGAGAATATAGTCTGTGCTTGCAGAGTATAGCGTGTGCTTGAAGAACACAGTGTGTGCTTGGAGAATAGAGTCTGATAATTAATGTTTTCCATACTGCAGTCAAAATAATTTGCAATATACAGCTGGGAGCTATTAAGAGAGACAGATACAGGCAAGGGAAACAAAAAAAAAACCCCACCAAACCAGGATTTCCTGAAGTATTAGGTGGGCACTTAGGAGATGCGAGGAGACCGAAGTCAGGGGCAACCGAGGCAGGAAAACCACACAGCACTGGCAGCGCCCGGGAGGGACGAGCGGCAGCTTGAGGTGGGAGCCTGCAGCTAATTAGGGATGAACACATGTGCAGTGAAGTAACGTTTCTGGGAACGTGAGATAGCAGGCAGCACCGGCCGAGGGGCAGATAACTGGAAACTGGCAGCTGCCTGCAGCTCCGCCGTGCCTGCCGGCCGCAAAGAGCCTTCCTCCTTCTCTGCCGCGCCAGGAGAGCGAAGCCAAACGCAAAACATCACGCGAGGGGTTAAAAGCAGCCGAGGAGGGGGGATTTCCAGATGGAAGTTCTTTGCGGCAATACAACTCCTCTATTATTCTTAGCGTGGCTCCAGTGTAAATACAACAGCCAACTTGGAATAACTTTCTCAGAAAGCTTTGTGCATGGGATAATGTGCCCCGAGAGCTGGAGTTTACAGCGCCGGAGCCAAAAAGGACGGAGCATTTTCGAAGGGCGAGCGTGGGAAGGTGCGTGGGGTGGATGGGTGTACACCACGCCACGCAGCTCCCGATTTCGGTCCGAGTTTCCCCAAAAGCTCGGCATGGGGCTAGGACGGTTTTACACAGCAAGGCCGAGCGACGGATGAGGCTGCGGCGTATCACGACCCGCAGACCCGACTCCTACCCCAGGGCTTTGATGCCTGCGCAGAAATCTTTAGGCTGGGGCGCTGTTTTCAGATAATTTCCTGTTGAGGGGAGTTTTTGGATCTGGGCTTCTCGCTCAGCTCGCTGCCGGCACTGAGAAACTCGGGGCTACGTTAGGAAATGGTGGGAAGTTTTAGAGAGGGGTACCCGGAGCTACGGCTGGCCCCGGGCATGACTAATGGCATCATTAAAGTTATTAATAGTATAACTTATAATATTAATATTATAATTATCTTTATGAGTATATATGAGTATTAAAATATACTATCTTACTGTATGAGTCTCATTACATTATTGTATGAGTATGCAAGTATATGGGTACGCAAGTATTATAATGTTAATATTCCCAATTAGTCTGCTTTATAAGACCCCGAAAAAAAAGAAAACACGTTTAACCTCGTATTTGGAAAAGGGAAATGAGCGACTTGACACACCTTTGACAACGCCATACGATTCAGAAATCTATTTCTAGTGAGCCAACCCTAAGGAAGCGCAAGGCTCCTTTCTGAGCCTTCAGCAATTTCACAGCAAAAGGCACACGAGGAATAAAGCAGCCGGGCCGGTGGCTGAGGAGCAGCTCAAAACGCACGCAGCAGAGCTTCGAGATCCACCCCGAAATAAATATGGGGTACGGGGTGCAGGAACGTGCAATCCCATTACTGCATCTCCCTCTCCCGGCACATCTGCACCCAAAATAAAGGAAAAAAACCCACCTGGGACAAGCTCTGGTCCGGTCTGCAACACGATGCCTTTTGTCGTGAAGTCTCTGATTTAATTACGGGCCAGATTGCGAATCCATTACTCCCACCAGGGAATAGGTTTTGCACAGCGCGCCAATAAATCAGCGAAACTATCCATGTGAAACCGTATCCAGCCAGCTCGACGCGAGTCTCTGCTTACAGTGCCCGATGATGAACCGTTCATTTTCTGTTTGTTTTCAGGGAATGCTGAGATAGCAGGAGAAGAGGAGATAACAGAGTTTTTATACGACTACGCATCTCGTTTCAGTGAGAAATTCTTGCTTTTTTTTGGATCGTTTTATGCAAGTTGCATGAACAAGTTGGAATAACCGGGTTTGGAAAGGGTGCTGGGAGGTCTCCATCCAGCCTCCGCCAGGCAGGGAGAGCAGGCTTTGCCCATAAAAACCAATGCAAAGGCACCGAGAAGCCACTGAATCAAGTCCCCTGCAATCACAAATAACCCCCAAGGGACGCTGAGCCCGTCCCACCTCCCTGTGCTGCCACCAGCACAGACCTCAGCGCCCTCAAGCTTTAATTTAAGCTAAAAGCTCAAGGCTGCTCGAGGAAACGAAGGCGCTGCCGCGGCCCGAGGTCCTTCTCCTTTGCAGAAATACCCGTAGGAAAATGGATCTGAGGTGTGGGGAGACGCCGCTTAGATGAATTAAGAGGGTTTGCTGAATCGTGGCTGCATGGGAATTCGAGTGGCTGGTTACAGCCACTGCGGGTGCTCAGGCAGGACACGCGAGCAAAGCAGCAGCAGTTTATTTACCTGAGTTATTCGGATTAATTTGAATTACATTGACTATTCAGAGGGGAAAAGACGTGCAATAATCATGTCACGATATAAGGGTGGGACTCATCTCGCCTAACGCTGGATGATGTGCACAGAGCACGGGTACCCCCGACCTCCTTTAGTATTAGTGGAGAGAAACTGGTACCCAGTATCTCCCCCGACTGTAAAAGGAGGCTCTGGAGACCCTCTCAGATGAAAACATCTGTGTCTGAAGCACATCAGGAACCTCCGATACAAATGTGAATAACTGGTAGGAAATACATGCCCTAACACCGAATGGCTCTGACCACTATAAATTAAGTGATGCTTTGGTGTAAAACTTAAAACAAGATTAAAAGTAGAGTTAAAAGACATTTTTCTGGAGCTGTTCTGCCCCCAGTGGTTCTCGTTCCCATCTGAAATCACGTCTCGCTGAGCTAAAAAGGTTACTGAGATGGGCTAAGAGCAGAGGGAACCCCGGTAGCTGCTCCTGGGCAGAGAGATTCGCTTTGATTTCCGCAGCAGTAACAGATTCCTGCACCCCCCCCAGCACGCTGCCGTCGCTGCTCACAAGCAAACTCAGCCCCCAACCCAGGCAGCCTCTAAAATTAAGTTTCCAACCTATGGAATCGATGCTCAGTGTTATTATTATAATGGCTTGAGTGGGTAAGACGCCTTCCTGGTTATAGTAAACATTAATAGACTCATCAGGACAATGTTTTCGTTCCAGGTGATTACTTATATGCAACGGTAGAATATTACTCCGAGAACACCACGTTAATACCCACCATTTATTCATATGAGGTGAGTTGGACTTTCTCTTCGTATTTCCAAAAAAAAAAAAAGGGGGGGGGGGGGCCTTCCTTGCCGAAACCAGTCGCAAGAAGAAATAAAATCAACATTTTAAATCCATTTAACTCACTGAACAACTCCAATTTGGGCAAAGAGCGTCCACGCAATAGCCGTGATTAGTTTGCCATGGACTTCTTTTGCCAGTTTGCGCAGAAGGCGGTCAGAGAAGGGGAAATTCCCAGTTTTCCTAATTAAGTGACATCAAACCTGTCCCAACGAGGCATCCCTCTGGCTCCCTTACAAGTTAATCCTGTGTTGTGACATCATAGGTTATTCCTTTTCCCATACCTCCATCCAAGCACCATCAGGGCGTTGGGGAAGGGATCTGCAGGAGAGAACGCCGCCCCCCACGTTTCCCTTTGCTCAGCGACAGATAAGGATGTTCCAGGGCAACGATGCGATTTCTCCCCCCCGGGAGCGATCACCGGGGGCAGTCAGGAAGGCAGAGGAGCTAGTCAGGGCACAAACTCTGCCACCGGCTTTTAGCACATTAAAACAAGCGGTGTTCGACTGATTTCTTTTCGTTGACTTGCCAGGAGTCGGTGGGATCGCCCCTCCGGTGCCACCTCCCCCTCGTCGTCCTCCTCAGCCTCCTGGGTTTCCTGCTATGACCCCCCCCGCACCGTGCTCCTCCTCAGAAGGTACTAAAGCCCCGTAGGATTTAAGCACTCCCTAAAAACATGTCTTTAAGCCAGCAAAATCCAGTTCTTTCTAAAGCGGCAGCAAGCAGCGCTTTGCAGCAACCTTTCAAAATAATTAAAAAATAATAATTAAACCTTTTGGGCATCCAGCTGCAACGCTAGGGACAACCAAAGAAGCTTTAGCTGCTACTAATGACCCAAAGAGGCATTTTGGGATATTTTTTCCAAAGCACCCAAGTGACCTCTTTGCATACAGCCTTCAGCGGGAGCTTCAATGGTGGGAACACCTTTATGGTACCCCTGGCCCAAACTGGGTCTCAGCCCCAGGCACCTCCGCTGCTCGACCACCCAAATCCCCTTTTTTCCAGAGGCTGAAGCTCACCGACATCCCAGGTGCACACGAAATCCCCGTCCCGCCACAAGCATGGCTTGAAACACAATAGGAGGACGTGGCAACCGCTTCCTCACCTTTTCCCCTCGTTTCAGACACGACGGCTTTGATGAAGAAAAGAACATCGTCACCGCGTTGGAAACTACATCCTCTAAACGAAGCGGTCACCTCCGTTTTTAGTACAGTTGTGACTTTATGTACAAAGTTTTCAATAGATGGATGATGCCGTCCTGAGCCATAAAAGTTGTGCAAACACTGAAGAGCTTTGTAATGACTAGGTTCTTTCCTATTTCCTATTATTCTGTTGTAAATATGAACTCCTGCCAATAAAATGACTAACAATCGGTGTTCGGTTTCGAGCGTGAAGCCACCAACACCCTCTGGGAAAGCACGAGAAACGCCAGCCCCATCCCACCCCCAAGCTGGGCTAACCTGCTCCTCCCGCCCCAATTCCCACCCCATTTCTCCAGGAAAACCTCAGCACCTTGGGGACCACATGCCGATTTTGCCATGTCCCATCTTCCCGAGCCACCATGTTAAATGGGGCTGTTTGGGGACAAACCTTCCACGCCGGCAACCATCCGCCACGAGGTTTGCGGTGGCCGGTGGCGTGGTTTCATTTGCAGTTGCTCGGTAAATAATCGGTAAACACCAGCAGAACGGGAATGCACGAAACTTGTACAGCGCTTGTCCCATCAAAAGAATCTTTTCAAGCCTCTGAACCCATAACCTACAAGCTAACAGCTAGCTAGAAAAAGCAGGCAGAAGTTTTCCACTTAGGTTTTTCCAGAATTGCTCTTAATACTATTTGTTTTCTAGGAACACCCGCGGTATCTGCGGTGCAGTGAGAAGCTGGACCAAAAAAAAGTCCCTCCAGCCAATACAGCCCGCACCAGCTCCCCACGCAGAACAAACTGTGCCAGAAATGGTTTTTTTTTGGTCAGGAAATCTGAGTTTAAAGCTCCTTTTGGCCCAGTTGGGGGATTTTTTTCCCACACTCTTGTGTGTCTACACTGCTTTTCTTTGGAAGAGTTCTGGGGAAGGAGGGGGAGCAAACCTGATCCAGGTGCACCCACGTGGTCTTGGAGCTCCTGCACGGTCTTGGAGCACCCGCAAGTCAACAGAGGTTGAGTCAACCCAAAAGAAAGAGCTCATGGTGGTCACGTCCGCGCGGCCCCCAGGTTTGCAGAGCTTCAAGCTCCCTCGAGCTCGCCCTCAAAACCCCAGGCAGAAATTCCCCAGTCTGCCGGAGGAGGTACAAGCCAAACTCGCCCATCTCCCCTGCGCCCATAGAGCAGCGGTGCCATGACCAGCCAGTCCTGCCATCCCTCACCTCAGCTTGCGGGGTTATCCAGGCTCCCAACCTTGAAAACCAGAAGTGTTTTATTTTCTAGGGAAGCCAAGAGGCTCCGAAACAGGGCCAGGAGCTGCTGAAGGGAGCGAGACCCGAATGTGCTGCCAGCCAGTGCCACCTCCTGGCTCCTCACTGCTATAAAAGTTGATAAAAAATGTTGAGCTTTGCCTAGGAGAGCTCTGGAAAATAATCTCTGAATACACAGCGCTGAGATTTTTAACCCTGCAATGAAGAAAAAAATTAAGGGAAAATGAAATATGTGCATGAAACTTATAACATGCTAAGTTTATTAATAAGAAAATATTACTGAATAGTTAGTGGCATCGATACTCAACGGCGGCGCTCCCGACACCGAGGGACAGAAAACCACAAGCCCTTTCCGAAAGCGCGAGACAAACCCAACCACACAGAGAAGTCAAAGATGTGAAGACGTATACAATAACCCCAGCTTATTGTACAAACCCAGCTTAGTTTTATAGCTCACTGCAAGACCAGAAGAAGGGGCCAAAACCAGCATTCAAGTTATAGCAGCGTTTCGGATGAGGTGTGTCCTGACCCAATTACAACTAACGATGTATAGCTGGAAACAACCTCACCACCTTCCCAAAGCAGGTATTATTCACCAAAATCTCTTCAGTTTCTAAACGCTCTTTTTTTCTTGCAACGCTAAACGCACCTTCCCTCAAGTGGTAGGAAAAGCATCGGTTCCTGCTGCTGGGCTCTGCTCCAGCCGGACCATCCTCAGCCACCCCCAACGCCCCACGTCCAACCCGGGGAGCTCCGACCGGGGGAAAATCCCAGGTTTTCTTGTTACGGGACCTGCAGTCTCGCACATGATATTAAGAGTGAGCAAACGCACTTGTATCAGTGAAAGTATTAAGAGTTTAAGAGGTTATTTTCATTCCTTTTCTTTGGAAAGGCATGCCTGCGTTTCTAATAGGAAAACCAAGATCTCACCCGGGGTCCTTTCCGACGGTAAAGCCGGGAGCTTTTCCTCAGCCCGCATCCGAAGCCGGGGGTGAAGCCATCCTCCCGCATCACGTCCGGATGCTTTCACATGTTGCTTTCCCAGATTTACCCCTTTGTTCACTGCTCGTGCAAGGCCTGCCTGACCCTCGGCTCTGCAAACGGCCGCCCAGCTCTCGCAGCAAACCTCCACGGGATAAGCTGCTTTAACACAAAGAGGATTTCCCTCCGGTTTTGAAAACCTTTCCTAGTTATCTTCAGGCAAGAAGCAAGCAGGTCTCTCAAGGCCTCTGGTGTTTTCTAGCAGCATCTTATCAAACTCTTTGAGAAACAAATTGTGCTGCACCTGCTCTTTAGCACGGCTCCCAGGATCCGGGTGCAACATCCCGGGGGAGCTGCAGCCCACGGGGGCTTCGCGAGCGCCCAGGCAAGTCCGGAGCAGGTGTTGATGCAACTCCGCTCACCCTCTGCTATCCCGCCGTGGAGGGTAACTGTGGGTTTTTTTTTTTTGGATGCATTTAACATGGTCCAGCCTCAGAAGGGGCATCCAGCCCCAGCGGCCTCATGGATGCAAAAAAAAAAAAAAAGGGGGGGGGGGAAGGGGGCTGGGGTGGCTTTAGGGCTTGTTTCTCACTCCAGGTGTCGGCGATCCCGCTTTTCACACAGGAGCAACCATGGGGGGGGGTTAACAGTGGCCTGGTTTCACCCCCAAAAAAGCCAGCAATGCACATGAAACGCACCCCGACTACGGAAGAGCAGCTCCTGCACGGGGCCGGCGAGGAGGTAACCAGCCCCGGGGTTTGCAACCCCCTTTTTTAGAGACCCGTTAAGATGAGGATGGCGTTTTGGGGGAGGAAACTTGACTTTGTGCAGATTTATGCGATTACCGATGAGGGCCGAGACTGGTCTCCCGCGTTTATTATTTAGAAGTTATTGTCTTCACTCAGTGTCCTGGTATGTCCCATCAATACCAACCTTACAGCAGATCTCAAAGCCCCGACAAGAGCGGCGTCGCTGAGAACGTGAACCATTTCCATCAGCATCACACGGAGCAACCGGATCTGAAACCAAAAAAAGCATAGTTCTCTTTTTCTTCCTTGACTCTCCCGTTCTCCTTCCATTCACTCTACGGCAAGCCTCTCAGACCGCTTTTTCCCCCCGACGAAGAGCGCACCAGCATGTTTTGGAGAAGGCTGCAAGGCTGGATTTTGCGGCGGGAGCCTCTGCAAACGGCCACACCAGGAAAAGCGACTCCGGTATTAAATCCTGCCTCAGCTCCCCCAATGAACTTTTATTTCCAAATGTGTATTTTTAAGCACTTCAGTATCAGCTATCACAAATAAATTCCAATTTCGGACAAAGCGTTGCTCTGCCCTCAGCACCGCAAGCAGCATTGCAACGGGTTCTCCCCTTCAGCAAAACCACCCATTATTTTTCCTATGTCAGTGGGTGACTTTGCATTCGAGACCCCCTAAAATAAAATACCTTCCAGACCAAATACGGGACCAAATTGGCAAGATTCAGTCTTTTTGACCCCATTTTTAACCCCTTCTCAAATAACCAGAGAAAATGGGCTGGCTGAACTCTCACTATTTGATCCCGAAACAGGAAATATTTTCTCCGCTCAGTTTACACAAAGTGGAATAGACCAGCGGAGATTCCCATGTTGGTTGTTGTTTGGGACTGGTTTTTTTTTTCTGTTCTGCCACCAAAACGTCTCTGGCTTATTTGTGTCTCAAAGTTAAAAGAATCAACATATAAATATTTGGAATTGCTTGTCTAGGAGGGACTAACACTTCCAGCCTGGCAAAGCACTCCTGCCTGTACTTAGCATTAAGGACATTAGGGGCTTACGGGCATGATTCAGCAGCCGCGGCGTAGCTGGAGATCAGCATCTTCCAGGACCCAAGCTTTAAATATAGAAATATTATTTAATTTTCAATAGCTAAAAAGTTCTTCCATGCTTCCAGATGTATATAAGCCATATATATCCACCCAGAGGTGCCTCAAAATTAAAGAATTATGCTGTTACGTAGCTGTCCACTCACGCATCGACCTTTCCCTGTATATCCTAGATGTTTGCAAAGCTGCCTTCACACATATTAACACCAAATAATGTAAATTAACAGCAACAACGGCAGCTTCTTCTCAGTCATGGGGGGCTGCGGGAAGCCCGTACCGAGATTTGGCCAGACCTGGCAGGACCCAGCGGGTTTCGCCTGCGGGTTTGCTTTGGCATCATGTCATCCCCTGTGCGTTTCCCTATTCAAGGAGTTTTTATATCCTTTATTTGTGGCTTTTTTTTGCAATTTTAACTGCAAGGCCCGCGCGGCCGTCAGTGGGGAGATGCTAATGGGGCATCGACAGCCGAAGGCCCCAAGCTGACAGGATCAAAATTTTAACTGGAGCATTCAGCAAGCCTCCGGCCCGCCTTGCGGTGAGCTTTCCTGTAGCGACGGCACACGTGGAAGATGCACCAGAACAGGTCTGCCAGGAAGAGCGAAGCTGGAAAGCGCCTGCCTCCACGTCCTGCCTTGCCTTCAGAGCCTCCAGGGGAGAGTATAACCCCAGGGCGTGCAAACCCCCCTGTGCAAACACCCACCCAACACCCCAGATGCAAACCCCCACCTGCAGCCCACCCCTCCATGCAACCAGGCACGCAAAATCCCACGTGCAAAAATTTGTCTGCAGCACCGATGCAACGAGACATACAAAAACTCGGTGCAAACTCCCGCCACGCAAACGGGCGTGCAACACCCACTGTGCAACTCTGCCTGCAGTCCTCCATGCAACCTGGCATGCAAAAACCCCGTGCGCAGCCCCTCATGCGAGACCCCATGTGCCAACCCCCCACCTGCACCACCCCCGTGCAATCAGGCGTGCAAACCCCTGCCTGCAGCCCCCTTCTGCAATCAGGCGTGCAAACCCCCACTCGCAAAACGGCGCCTGGAGCCTCACCCCCGTGCAAACAGTCGTGCAACCCCCCCCGCGAGCAGCTCACACCAGTGCAATGCGGCATGCAAACCCCCACCTGCAGCCCCCCGAGGCCGTACAACAGGACACGCAACCCGCCCCCGTAGCCTTCCCTCCGTGTAAGCGGACACGCAACCTCCCGCCCGCAGCCCCCACCCCCACGCAAGCAGGCGTGCAAAACGCCGCGTGCAGCACCCATCTCCCCCCCCTCCCCCCGCACAACCATCCCTCCCGCAACCAGGCGCGCAAAACCCCACGCGTGACCTCCCCGCCACCACGTGCAAAGAGCGCGCGCGTCCCGGCGCGCCGCTCCCGCCAGCCCGCGCGCGCGCACACACAAAGGCAAACCCCACCCCCTCCTCCTCCTACTCCCCCCCCGCCTTTAAAAGGCCGCGCCGCCGGACGGGCAGCACAGCTGGCCAATCGCGCGGCGCCCCCCGCGGCGTGGCGGGGCCAATGAGAGGGGCGGTGGCGCGGAGGAAGCCCCGCCCCGGGACGGGGGCGTGGCGGCGGGAGGGGGCGCCATGCGCCATGTCATGGAGGCTCAGTGTGCGAGCGGCCATTGACGGGGCCGGAGCTGCGCGCGGAGCGGGGCGGCGGCGGCGGCTGCCCGCGGCGTTCCCCTCCCCACTCCCGGTTCCCTCCCGGCGGCGGCGGCCGCCGCAGCAGCAGCGACCCCCGCGGCCGGTCCCCCGCCGCGCCCGGCCACCCTCCCTCGCCACTGCGGAGCCGCGGGAGGGGGGGGGCGATGGAGATGAAGAAGCGCATCAACCTGGAGTTGAGGAACCGGGCCCCCGAGAAGGTGAGGGGCGGCGGGGCGGCGGGCCGCGCTCCCGCCCCCGCACGGGCGACCGCCGCCGCCTCAGGCCGCGCGGGCCCCGGCCCGGCGACGCCGCCGCCGAATCTGGGTCAGCCGTTGGCGCAGGAGCCCCGCGGGGCGCGGGCGGCGCTTCCGGGCGCCGGCCCCGGGGCGGTGGGCGGCGGGCGGCGGGGACCCGCGCCCCCTCGTCCCTCCCTCCTTCCCCTCCTCGCCGCCAACTTGGCCCCGCGCCGCGGGGTCGCCCCTCGCCCCCCGAAGTTGGCTGAGGGGCGCGGGCGGGCCCCCAACTTGCGCCCGCCGTTAATCCCCTCCCGGCTCGCCGCCGGCCGCCGCCAACTTGCGAGCGCGGCTGTAGTAAACAGGTCACGGTCGCGCCGAGTCCAGCCTCAACCCTTCCCTCGTCCTTAATTTTTATATATGTATATATTTTTTTTTTTTTAATTAATTTTGCTTTCCGCCCCCCGTGCGCTGCGTGGCGCGGCCGGCTCGGTCCGCTCCTTCCTGCCGCCGCCCCGCCGGGCGCACGATGGGGAGCGGCCGTGGGGAGAGCCGGGGGTGGGGGGTCCCCCCCAACCCACCCGGTGAACGAGAGCGGTGTCGCGGGGTGTGTGTGCGTTCCCCCGCCGCCAACTTCCCGTTTCTTCGGAAAGATGAAAAAAAAAAAAAAAGAAAAAAAAAAGGCAACCCCCCCCAAAAGCTGAAAATTTGGGAGCTCACGTGCGCCGCGAGGCTGCGCGCCACCCCTTGCAAAATACCACCCCCCCCACGCCAAAGCTTGGGGGACACGTCGCGTGGGACGGCCCTCGTCCCCCCGCGGTCATCTGGCGGACCCCGCTGCCCCACTCGTGGCTCTGGCAGATGGTTTTGCATCAAGGTCAGTAAGAAAAACCAGCGCCCCTCGCCCGCCCCAGGAGTAAAGTCCAGATACGTCGATACCGCTGCGAGGCTGACCCGACTCGCGGGGGATTTGGGGGGGGGGAAAAAGTGCCCAAACGCGTTGATTTGACCAAACAGCTCGTGTTTCACTAAGTTGGTCAGTGGCAGGTACCTGAAAAGGCCTCCGCGCGCCTTTAGCGTGCGTCTTTCCTGGGCGAAGCCATGAAGGTCCCCTCTCCCCTGGCAGCTCGCTTTAAAACTTTGCGCCGGTTTGGAGTAACGTTTTTTGATGGAAAAATAAAACAATGGCGAGACTTTACTTGAAGCTGGCAAAGCGTGCCGCTCGGAGGTTTCTGCAGCAGTCTTAAAATGTTATTATTTAAAAGTGCGCAGGGGAAAGGAAGAGTCGCCTTGTTAATGTCCTTTCTAATGAGTGGTATGTTCCACTGTAGATGAAATAATTTAAAATTAATTTGCTGCTCCTTGTTACCGCCTCTCAAAGTACGCGACCTGTATCGATTATCTAGTTGTTTCAGTGGCTTTGGCATGAGGAAATTATTTAATTGGGCTTAATTAACCTGCAGAACTCGCTGCTGAAATAATCTGGAGCCAGAAGGTTTAGGGTTCAGAAAGAAATTGAAAGCTTTTACAGGTTTGAATACGCAGAATGAAATTATCAGACTTTAGAAACAAGTTAGCCGTTCGCTCGTATGCGAGGGCAGCTTATACCCCAGGCTGCGGTGGCACTGTAGGAAGCTATAAAAGTGTCCGTCGATAAAAGTTTGGGGTTAGACGGCAGTTTTTTGCAGAATTTGAAGCACGCTCAGCGGAAGGGAAACTGGCATACTTTTTTTTTTTTAAATAGGCGGGTGTCTGATTTCGGACCACAAGTCTAGTCTAAATTTAAACCAAATACCAAACCAACAGATATTTAACAGTCTCCGCGTTGTGGTTTAGATGAAGTGTGTGGTTTTTTGATGCTCATTAAACTGACGAGTGACTCGCTGTCCTACTCAAAGGTGACGGAGTTGGTGCTCGATAACTGCCGATCCAGCAATGGTGAAATCGAAGGTCTGAATGATTCATTTAAAGAACTCGAGTTTCTTAGCATGGCCAATGTAGAGCTGACATCGCTGGCCAAACTTCCCACGTTGAGTAAGCTCCGAAAGGTACGTACCTCTCGCCTGCCAGTGCTTTGAGAAGTAAAAGTCACGGGTGACGACCCGTGGCTGGGCCTTTCAGCGCTCGCAGTTGAACTTCCTTTACGAGATGGCGGGCCGATGAAATGATCCCGCATCCCAGCCGTGTTTTTTTTAAGATCCGAAGTTGTTTCGGGTATCTCCAGTTAATTGTGGCCAAAGTGGGCTTGGTCAACGGTTCTTGGGACAGTAAACGCTTGTCTGTTAAAGATGTGAAGGTTGGCCACGTCTTGCTGGGTGCTGATGTTGATAAGAGGCCGTTGCGTTGCCCAGCCAATGAAGTTGCACATCGCTTGCAGTGGATTCCAGTATTACGTAGTCTGCTAACTTAAATTTTAAGTACCCAAACCCATCGGATTTTAAGGAGTACTGTGTAATTCTCAAAGTAAACTTAAAGGAACTTTTTGACAGCCAAAGCAATAACTCGACTAGTGCTTGTTAGCTTGTGGGACTCTTCCAAAGTGTCCAGCTTTGTGATTAAACTGTTCAGTTAAAGGGAGAACGATTACAAATGATGCGGGTCTGAATCTGACGGTAAAAATCTAACCACTTAATTACTTCAATTTTTTCTGTATAATAGTTGGAGTTGAGCGACAACATCATTTCAGGAGGCCTGGAGGTCCTTGCAGAAAGATGTCCAAATCTCACATATCTAAATCTAAGTGGCAACAAAATCAAAGATCTTGGCACTGTGGAAGCTCTTGTAAGTACAAAGTGAGGGGGGCTAATGGAAAGCTTAAATCTAATAAATACTGTTTTTTAAATCAAGAATAAACTAATTTTCTTGCAGTGGAATGGTGCAGACTTGGCTGTAAGGGCTGTGTACGAGCAGCTTTTTCAAGCACTGCACAGAAACGGCAAATGGGGGTTTAAACTAGCACAGTGTGGGAAATCGGCGAGTACAAAGATGCAGCGTGATGTGTTCTAGCTGCTTATATTCTTTTTCAGCTGAAAGGCATGCGGAATTAAGTTTCTTTTCTCACCTGTCATATGTTCTATGTAATTTTTTTTTTCTTGCCAGCTCAGGTGAAACGGATACTGTGGTGTTTTAGGTTTGTCAGTGTTCCACTTGGTCCTGACTTGATTAACTCAGTGTCACGGTTATTAGAGACAGTACTTGTAAATGAACTGCTGTAAAATTCCTTCTGTGTTAGCAGTGGGATGTACTGAACAAGAGAGTTTTTTGAGCTCCTGTTTTATCTTTGAAAGAAAAGTAGCCAAGTTACGTCTTGCTAACCCTCTTGGTTTCGTTTGTGAAGGTATAGTTTGTCTAACAAGCACCTGCCCTCAGCTTTCATTAAACCGCGAAGTGATTAGGATGTGTGTACGAGACGGTCAGTCAGGAGCAAACCTGGGAAGCGCCAGTAGCAGGTTCTTTAAAAGTAGGAGGCAGCTGCCAGCACCTGCCACTGCCTGATCTGTGCACCCATTTTTCTAGCTGATGATTATTTTTTTTTTTTTTAGGATTTTGATACAGACTGCATATGTTTAAAACTGCTCATAAAGATTCTTCATCTACTTTAATGATGCTTTAACCCAGCAGTTAGTAGACTTAAGTAAAGCAGTTAGTGCTTTAGAGAAGAAACGCTTTTATTTAGAACTTAGATGCTTGCCAAGCCATGCAGGTGGCTTGTTCTGTGTGCGTGTAGAGCCTGAAAGGTGAGAAAAATCACCATCGGTTGTCTAGTCTTTATTGTTTGGAAAGCAAATTCCGTAGTGTTGTAACAAATCCTACCAAGTGCCTCTTGCTTGCTCCTCGCAAGATGCCTGTAATTAAATTAGTCAAACTGTTTACTGAAAGGCTGCTGGAGTTGTTAAGTTTTTGCCCAGGATTGCCTGAACAAAAATAGGCTACGCAAACAGAAACCAAACCCAAATAGGTGTTGTGCAGTCTGCGCACGGTGGTCTGGTGCTTCAGGGATGTGTTGGGCGTGCTGCAAACACGCTGTGGAGTTGATCTGCAAAAGCCCTTTCATGAGGAGTTCTAACTACCGCAAACAGCTTTTTTGAACTGAAGCTGGTGTTTAACGGGGGGAGAAATACCGAATAGAAAAGAAGGGATGGGGACAAAACAAATTCTGTAGCTGGCTATCTGGTTAACTGTATTTGGGCCATGACCGCACTGTAACTTGAAGTACCACGTCAAGAAATAGGGGGGAAAAAAAAACCCTTTTCATTTATTTTCAGCAAAATCTCAAAAACTTGAAGAGCCTTGACCTGTTCAACTGTGAGATTACAAACCTTGAGGATTACAGAGACAGCATTTTTGAGCTGCTTCAGCAAATCACATACCTAGATGGATTCGATCAGGAAGATAATGAGGCACCGGACTCAGAAGATGATGATGATGAGGGTAACTTCCTGAAATAAACTGTGGATAGAAATAGTATGCTGTAATAAAGATAGAGATGTAGCGTGGGGTATAGTGACTTCCTGAATGCACTAGCACGATCCTGTGCTCTTAGTTTTGAAGTGCAGACTTCTCGAACTCGTTTGGTATTAACACACCGTGATACAGAAGGAAAACTCCTGTCAAAGGCTTTGAGGGTTCTTGCAGAAGTCTTCTGAGTTTAAGGAAATTTGACTAAAGATATTGTTACAAAGATATAAATATTCTCAGAATAAGTTGTTGCCAGTAGTAAAGCACTTTGGCACTACTGAATGATACAAAGTGAAGCGACAAACACGCGTTATTCTGTATGAAAAATTGTAATTTGCTGCCTTTTGTAATGGTTTCAGTCCCATGCTCAAGTATAATGCAATTTTTTGTTCAAAAAAAATGTATATAGCTCCTTTTGAACTGACCTCAGTTGTGGTCATTAACGAGGCTATTCCTACATCTTTTTCCATTGTTACCCGATTGAAAACGAAACCTGTAGGTGCAGGTCTGTCAGTGTGTGGCTACAAATTCTACGTTGATGTGATTGCAGGGAACAGTATGCGTGCTCTTCTTTAAATGTACTTGGCTTAACAGATGACTGACACAGTCAAAGCCGTTAAGAAAAAAAAACATCCAAAATGTGTTTGAGCGCTGTTGGCAAATAGGATGGGCTGCTGTTGTGATGCAGCGTCTTATGCATGTCTGCGTTCTAAATATCCACGCAAATAACGAGCGAGATTTGGGCTGTATCTGTTTACGACAGAGGTTTCGCAGTGTTTTCTTCGTGCCTTGAATCATTAGCTGGGAGCTGCCACTGCTGTGTGCTGGGTCATGGCTGTCAAGGGGCTGCTGACGCGTACTCAGACGCATCAAAGTTTGGAAGCCCGTGTTGAAAAGAACTCGAAGTTGATGCTTGGAATGTGAAAATAAACCCAATATTTGAAAACAGATGAATAGGTTGTTAACTTGAAGGTGAATTTACCTTGTCGTTTCTTGTAATTCGCCTAACTGAAACTGTGAAAGTGGTTGTATGCTCCAGACATAAAAATGAAATGAGAGATCATCTCTTTGGAACTGTAGGTGTTTCATAGTTACTAGTAAGTGATGAAATAACAGATAAATGTAATATGTTAAGCTGGTTTTGCCTTTAAATATTTTAGGATTTGATTCTGTAGAGGAGCCTCTCTTCCCCTTCCACTGACTAAATTTTCAGCTCCCTTGCAGGAGTTTGCATATGTAGCTGCTTCAGGCGTCGAGAATTTTGCCTGAAGCTTGTGTTGTAAAAACATGGGTAGCCTTTCTTCAGGAAAGAAAATTATAAAGATTAACTTCATTAAAATCATACTTGTTTCCCACATGTTGCCTGCGTTTAAAGAAATAAAAAAAAAAAAAAAAAAACAAACCCAAACCTTCTGGAAAAAAAGGTCACAACTAGCTTGACCTGGTGTACACAAACTTGTATAAAGGCAAGTTAAGGAAATGTAACTTTTAGCATATGTGTAAGTGTATCCTTCATTTCAGAAGGAGATGAAGATGATGATGATGAAGACGAGGATGAAGCTGGTCCTCCAGGAGAGTATGAAGAGGAAGACGACGAAGATGATGGAGGTTCAGATTTGGGGGAAGGAGAAGAGGAGGAGGAAGTTGGTCTTTCATACCTGATGAAAGAAGAGATTCAGGTAAAGTTTGTAAATTCTACCAAATCCAAGAAACGTAGAAAAAACTGCCTGCAGACTTCTGTGTTAATTCGAACATACACATAATTCTGTGTTAATTACGAACATTAATTTGACATACTTTAGAGAGAACGCTGCTGTCGCTGAAGTACAAGGTGTTGACTTGAACGTGAGCGGTGGCTGTCAGCTATGAAGACGGTCCTGGCTGACTTCCAAGACTCGGTTGACTTTTATCCCAGCCCTTGATGTTGCGGGCTGGTAGAGCCTCTTTATTCTCTGTAAGCTAAAGAAGCCGTTCTCCCCAACGTTTTGAAACTGTGCACTACTACCAGTTAAATTGTCAGAATAGAAACACACATTAAGCAGAATAAATTAATTTCTTTTGGAAAACCAAAGAAAATACCCTGGTCGTGCGAAAGAGGAGAATGAAGTAGCAACAAGTTACCAGTACTTCAAGTAAGATGAAACAAAGGAAAAGTGTACGGTTTTTGCTGTAATAAATGCTGGGTTTTTTTACCGTGCACTCTCTTGAAACTGTTCTTAGTGCTGGTGTTGAAGAGCAGTGGAAAATAGCCCACGGGATCTTTCAAGTAGTACTGTGCTAAAAAGCAAGTGGAGGAGTATTAAGAAAATATACATGTTTTACAAGGCTATGAATAGATTCTTGTGGATATAAACTGGTCGTGCCTAAATGATTATTGCATAGAAGTAAAAGCCAGGAGTCCTGATTTAGTACTCTCCTTTGACAGCTACAGGGCTTTCAGAGGAAGAATGTGTCTGGCACGGATTTTGTGTGCAAGTCTGTGCAAGCAGCTCGCACATTTCGGATCAAAAAAAAAAAACCCTGTTGACATCACTTCCACTACTGTTGCTTTTGATAAGATTTTAGTTCCTATCAGCTGCATTTCACATGGATGTGCAGAAAATCTTGAACTAAACTCTTTGGTGTTCTTCGTTTTGTTCTTGTAACTAGCACTCATGATTTGCTTACGAATGTAACTTCGTTCCTGCCTTAATACTCTGAAGAGGTAATGTCTGTAACGCAGTTAACGAAGCTAAAAACTAAATAAGTAAATCTGTTCTGAAGCCAAGACGTTAGAGGTAGTTCTTTGGAAAATGAACTAGGAAGAATATCAGGAGCTAATCACATGTGGTCGTTAGTACATGCATACGCTTTGCACATTAGGTGACTAGGAATTGCCACGCAGAGCCGTGGAAGTGTTGGGGGAGTTCAGAACCGTGGCCCTTCCGACGGTGGTGCAACAAAACGGATACCGAGTTTGTATTTTGCGTTCATTTAGGTGGGGAACAGGTGGTGGTCAGGGTGAAGCGCGTAAAGTTTTGAGAGTTCCAAGTCTGCTAGCTTTTCCCTGTATTTGGGAAAATGAATTTGGCAAATCAAATTGTGCACCGTTCTAATTGCAAGGAATTAATCCAGAGTGGTTTTTAATTCCCATGTTCTAAGGACAAATGTCAAATGGGCTCTCAAATGTTTTCACATTTTTACTTGTTACGTTACCCTATGTATAAAATTCAATACAGCAGATGGATATAAAAATAAGACTTCCGTTTGTCTTCAAGGCTTGACGTTGTGCCAGTAGGGCAGAGATCTTGCACCATTGTTTGATTTTTCTGGGGCTGCTGATTGTTAATTGGTTTACACTTTTCAGCTATCAGCTTTAAAAAAACAAAAACCCAAACAAAAAATCCCCAACAGCTTAAATCATTTGACATAGAAACAATAATTTTGTGAAGATACCAGCTGTTCTGCTTTCTCCTCTTCCTTGTCCTTCAACGACAGTGGGTTAAAAGGTTTGTCATCTCTATTTGCTGTCGTGGCCTCTTCAGTTAATTTTGCAATAACTTACTCTTGAGCTGGCGTAAGGTAGCGATAAGTGGCAGAACAAAGAAATGAGAATACCGGGCCAGATAATAACACTGGCTTGGGTGATTAAATGTACTATAGTCGGTTTGGCTGCCTATCCTTGTACAGACGTCCAGTAACAAAAAAAGTAAGTGTGGAATGTGAGCTCTGAACAGAGTCAGTGGGGTTTTCTGAATTTCTGCTCAGGATCAGCACGTACGCGAAACTTCAATAAACGGCAATTTTAAAAATATTTCACAACTTTTGTAAAGGATGAAGATGATGATGATGACTATGTTGAAGAAGGAGGTGATGAGGAGGAAGAAGGTAAGTTCTCAAGTTACTAAAGTTGTGACTAAATTGATTATAATTCTGTAACTTTGCAAGTCTGGGATGTGCGCTGTAATGGCATAAATCACTGTTTGGCTGGTCTCTTTCTGAAGGTATGTGAAGTATTTTGGGATCGGTGTGAGCAAGAGCTCGAGCAGGTAGTAAAGTAGCTGTGCAGTATTTGTTATTTTTTGTCCGCTCACTTGTAAAATACAAATAAGGAAGAAATGACAGGTTTTCAAAGTCTCTCGTTGAAGCAGTTTTCTAAAATGAAAGACACTGCATCTCCTACACAGTTAGAAATTTTAATTTTCCGACATGGAGGGGAGAGGGACTCTTCTGTATACCTTGCAAATGTTATTTACATACATGTAAAATACCTTGTTTAATGCACCAGAGGCTCCACTGGCAAAGCCCTGGAAGCAGCAGTAGCAGCTGCATCTTTTCCCTTTATCAAGCTGAATGTGGCTTCTCCAGTAAACCTTTCAGCTTGAGAGGCAACTCCGAGGAGGCAAGCTCAACCCAGTATCCTGTCCAACGGCTTAGCTAGTGAGCCTAATCATATTTTTTTTCTATCTAGTCTTTTTATCAGTGGTTGTAACTTCTTAATTTCATAAATTACTCTTTTGATGTCAGACACATGCGTAATAGTCAAAAGCTCGCAAAAAAAAGAAATGCTGGGGTGTGTGGTTCATCCTGCTTTGAGAAGGTACGGTGCACCGAGTGTGTATAACCGATGTGGAAGAAATGGCATTCTCGCAGGCTGGTGCTGTTCCTTTGGTATTTTGCAGAACGTAAAGTTCTGTTTGCAAGAAGTGGGTTACTTGAGTACTTTTTCACAAAATTAACTTTTTATTTTATCTTTTGATGTTTTAAAAAAGGACCTGCAAGAAGTTAAACAGGACAAACATGTCACTCATTCTTTTTTGCACCTTGTTTGAGGTTTCCAAGCCTTCAGGGTAGGGACCAGCCTTACGTTCGATGCTCCTACTCTGTTCCGGACTGCTGGAACATACATAACCACTGGTTGCTCTATAGGCAGAAGGCTTACTCTCAAGTCTTGTGCAGATATCGGCGTACTCTAATTTGTGGGTGGATGGGTGGCTTAGTTGTACGCACCTCTGTGTTCCAAGTGGTAAGGTTAAGACACCAGGTAGGAGTCCCCTGTTACTACCAGTCAGCGGCTGCTAAAGTCCCTTTAAGAAAATTATCAAGCTTCATCTTAAAATGAGCTGGCTTTTCCCCTGCACTTTCCTTGCTACAAGGCTATTCCAGAACTTCACTTTTCTAATGGTTGGGAACTCTGTCCTAATCTTTAAGCCATCCCTAGCAGCAAAGTTTTGTATTAATCCTGAAGCCCCAAAGTCTGTGTAAACTGTAGACAAATTCTAGAATTTCTCACCAGACGAGTCCCCGTCTCACCTGTATGCTTGGCTTAGCGGAGCAGTTCTTGGAGGTGTATCTCGCACTCGGAAAAAATGAAATTCTGAAGTAGTAATGCTAATGCTTCACTCTTTACAAATGCAGCCTTCGAATCTATTGAGACAACAAAGCAGGAGGTCAGGGTGGCTAATTAGCCAGGAAATGACTGCTGGAAAATAAATCTATTAGATTTGACAAAATTGCATTTCATGATTTCACCACAAGAGCGCATAGTCCACTGACCGAATTAAGCATATTTCTAAGAATAAGCTCAAAGATGTTTATGCAAGATGCTTCTATCAGTTTGTCACTGGAGAGAGAACAGAGCATGTTTCACTTGGTATCTGCAGAAACTGCTGGGTTTGGGGCAGGGTGTATGCGACTTCTAAAAACTAAAGTTAGGGAGATACAAACATGTCACTTCCATTTTAGTTCTCAAATACATGTTAACAGAAGCATTTTTTTATAAATCCGCTTCATCTTGATAATTCCTGTATGGAACATCACATGCTTAGCTTGAACTTAGTTTAATATGGCTACATGAATTATTCAGAGTAATGTAAACTGATCTTTTTTTGAGAGCCGTAAGCAACACAGGGATGTTATAGTGGCGAATGCATTAACTACAAACAAACAGTAATCTATTTCAGTTACCTTTTCTGCAAGTATAACGTTTACATTTATGATGTCTGAGCAGAACCTAATGAGATGTATGCATACCTCTTTTCCTTAGCAGAGGGCATTCGAGGGGAGAAGAGGAAACGAGACCCTGAAGATGAAGGCGAGGAAGAGGATGATTAATTTGTTATAGACACAAGTAGGACCAGACTCTTAAGTTACAGAATACGCAATAGTGATTATGCAGATCTGTATGTCTCCATGTACCATAGATGTCCCTACAGAAGATATGTTAACTTTTTATAGGAGAAGTGTGGTTTTACTATTCTTGCCCTTTTTATCATTCCAAATAAGATATAATAGCCTGTTAGTGAACCTATACGTAGAAAACAATTTTCAGCCCTATAATCACTGAAGCCATTGTCAAGTTTTTCCCCCTAGACTTTTATTTGGAGCTCTTTGATTTTATACAAGCTTGCTGTGTTGGTCATCATGAGCCCAGAGTTAAAACACCCATTTCGCATGGGTTTAATATTGTGAATTTCCTTCAAGATTTTAAAGTTTTTTATACTTAAAAAGCTGAACTCAAAAATGCTATATGGCAAATTCCAGCCTCTTTTAAATGAGACGTTGACTATAGTCTGAGTTTACCAGGGATTCTATTTGAAATCGACAACTAGATTACACCTTTATTTCAGCTTTTTAAAAGGTGACTCCTGTAATATTTTTTAAGTCTTCTATCCATTTTGTGTGTTACACTGTAAAGCCTAAGTGGGTTTCAGAAGATCTTTTTTTTCCTGCTTGTTCAGATGCTCGGTGTTTGCTGGAGTATTTACTAGATACCTTCAAGAACGTATTTTGGCAAACTGAAAGGGTTCTAATCCATAAATTTTCTCCAAAATACATAGTCATTGCAGGTATTAACAAAAGCAAATAATCTGTAGTTTTAAACCATTTCGCTAGAAGTCTCTGTTAAACTTCCACTCACTTCGCTCTTGCATTGTCATTTTGGGAATTCTGCAGCAATCATGGTGTTTGGCTATAAAATATATGCATTTCTAATGCAGAAGTTAACGGGTAACTCCTTCAAGCACATTTTTTTCAAACAACCCCCCCCCACTTTTATAGAATCGTTGAAGGGGGAAAGATGAACATAAGTTAGTCTTTCTTCACAGGTCACCTTTTAAACTTTTTAAATCTGGTTGTAGGCAAAACATTCAAGTTCGTGTATAATACTAGTTAATAGTTTAGGGTTTTTTATATTGAATGGCTGCAGAAACTTGTTCCATTGCATACAGTTGGTGGCGCGTACAGGAGACATGCAGACAAGCTTTTTTTCTAGCAGCCTGATTGTGACCAACAGGTCTTAATAATTCTGCCCCGCTGGATTCCTGTTTTCTGTTTGAGCCACTGCGAGACAAGTTCAGACATACAGCATTCCTCTGTCAGTCATGATTTGGATTTAAAACAGTAGTCTTGATATAAAACTAATTTACATTGTTTCACGTAGGTACTGAACCAAATATCACACACAGCTTTATTCAAGAGACTTATTTTTGTATCTGTCTTGGCTGACAATAGCTGCCATTAAACTGGGGGAGACACCAAGGGTGGGGAAGAGGGAGATGTCCTGGACCTAAGTAAGAGTCAGTCACCCATAGATCGGTTACCTGTGAATATTTAATAGGTATTTCACACACTAGCAGACTTTACATGTGACTTCCAACTCTAAAATCAAGTTTAGATACTGCAGGGTTGAAGTTCTGCAAAGCCCAATTTCTTGTGTGTGTGTTTTTTTTCCCCCCCCTGAATAGAGCCTTAAATCATAGTTTCTCATGTAGCTGTAAAGCATAGCCAGCCATTAAAGGCATCTGAATGAAACGAGTCAGGCGGATGGCAATATACTTGGAAATGAACTGACTAAATGGGTTTTGCATTTTTTAACAAGTATCTGTAAAGACACTAGAAAAATAGTGGTAAAACTACATTTGCAACCACAATCTAAGTTCCTGTGTTTGTGTATGAATACTGAATGAATAGAAATCTTAGGTAAGTGCACATCCTATCTTGTCGTGGAGGCTCTGTGTTCAAGGCAGTTGCTTTGTGCTCAGCTTTGAGATAGAAAAGTGTGTTTTCCCATCTTTCTGCTTATTTTTTTTTTGTCTCGGTGAATGATTGAAACCTATTATTTATAAGCGTGTACTTTAAAGTACCTCATTGTCAGGGTTTTCCTTAACTGTCTTTTACTGATGCATATAAAATTAGTTTTAAATGGGAAAATTTACTATTTTGATGGATTAAAATTATTTGAGTACCTGTCTTGTTTCAGTAAGCGAGTCCAATTTTGACACTGGATGAGCTAATTGGACGAAACAGAATAAACTCAGAAGGGGTTAGCAGACCTTCCCTAAGATAGGCAGACTTAACACTTCCTAAAAACAACCTGCAGTGCTGTGCATCAGCCGCTACATCTAAAAATCTGAGCCTCACACAAAACTCGACTTCCGAAGTAACTTTGTCTTTTCCTCAGTGTTACCATCTAAGTATAGTTTCATATTTGTCAGCTTGGCATGCAATTAAACAGCGTAGCATTTTTTTAAAATAAGTAATACAGAGCCTCCAGATAACTTTTGAAACTTTTTTGCTTGGTGGGTGGTCTTTTCATGCAAATATGTAAGGGTGGGTTTTATATTTTGTAGAGGTTTTGTCCTATTTTAATGCTCTTTGTATGGCAGTATGTATATAGTGTGTTTCGGTTCCTTATCAAACTCTTTCCTTAAACTTTGGAGTAACTGATTTTGTGCAACTGTGTTTTGAATAAAGCCATGACAGTGTTAAATTAAAGAAAACAACCCTGCAGCACTCTTCTGATAATTTTTAGTTGTAACAAAACATGTTTCCTCCCCACGTGTGCTGTAAATTTTAAATTAAAAAGTTTTCAAACCGAATTATTTCAAATAAATTGAGACTATTGTATTGGATTACTTCTTTTAGTATGTACAGCTGTGGAGAATGTGATATTTCTTAAGGAATGGAGTAAGAGGTAATTGTTCTTTCCTGTTACCTTTTCGTCGTTGGGGAACCCTGCAGAATTGTGTGTCTTTCTGGGGCTAGAACTTGGACTTTATGGTACTCCGGTTCTTGGTAACATTGTCACAGTCGAGGAAGGATGCTGTGGAAAACCCAAAGGGATGTCTGGATAGTTCACTTAAGAGTGTTTCCAGATGAGTTTAACGTAGAAACGAGTGTTGGAGCTGACAGGGCTTTTGCATACTGTATAAATCAATACCATTCGAGTGTAGCTGAGCTATGCAAGTCTGGCTGAGTCTTAAGAAACAAACATGAAAATCAAGAGCCTGTTTATATTTTGCTTTCCATAAATGCTGACTTGGTGTGCCCGACAGCCTGAGCTGCAAGTCTAATGCTGTCCTTTTGAAGTAGCTGTCTTGGTCTGTGTGAATTCTCCTCATTCAAGAACAGCGTTTAAAAAAAGCTGCTTCTCCTATACAGCTAGACATAGCATTGTTTTTATTTTGGGATTAGTCCAGCATTCTTGGCAAAAATCCCCTGGATGCACTTGAGAAAGCTAGTAACTAAACAGGCTTTTCTTCTACTAGATGAGTGGTTAGTCAAGAAATGGGTGGTGGTTTTCTGGGGCTTTTTTCTTTTTTTTTCTTCAAGTGTGGGGAGGAATTGCCTTTCCATCTAAAGCCCCATATTGGCTGCTCGCTCCCTATGCACCTCGTTGCTCACTGGAGTTGAGACCAAATGGGGAACCTGAGCTTTAGGATAGTTTTTAACAGAAGTTTAGTCTACCTTTTGGGGATACTGGTGGTTTTATGTCAACTAAACCCAAGCTGTTCCATTCTGGTCCATGCATGGCAAAGGAGACGAGAGGAAATCTACTGCTGTGTAGGCATGTCTTCAAAATCAGGAAAAACTTGAGGTGTGGGCTGACGGGCTCCTGAGCTCATTCTGTTGGAGGGAAGCAGCTTGTCGTGACCTGCCACAAACCACCTTTCTCCCTGCCACAGCCTAGCAGTCTCTCTCTGGTTTGAAACACACCTCTGCTGCTGCACAAGTCATCTGTCCAGCTCCCAGAGGCGAGGTGCTCCATACGGCTGGAAGAAGTGCTCACTCCCTGCCCCGGCGGCTGCCCGGCAGGGATGGAGGGAAGCCTGCCGCTCGGCAAAGGCTAAAAGCGCACCAGGCTGCTGTCTCCAGCGGAATCCCAGGGGCTCTGCTGCCCTCCATTTTGTCGCAGTGAGGGGAAGCCCTGCTGGCGGGCTGCTGTGCGGCTTCCTCCCTCCTGCTCCTTCCTTCTTCCCCTCTCGGAGCTTTTGTCTTTTATTGCCCCTTCTTTCGCTTTCCCGTCCCTCTCGGCTCTTATCTCCCCCTTCCAGTTGTGCTACTTCCCCTCCCCTTCCTTCCTCAGGGGCAGGGACGCCTCATGAGGAGAGTGAGTACCGGGGAGGGGGCGCCTCCTCCTCCCGCCGAGGACCCGCCTGAGGGGGCGCGCGGGGCCCCCGAGAGCGGGAAACCGTCAGCCACGGGGTTCCCCGACTCCGGGCAGCAGGGGCTCGAGCCGCGACCCCGCCGCTGATTGGCTGAGATTTGCCGCAGTTCCGCCCCTCCGCCGGGGCCCGCCTTCCCGCTCAGCCTCGCGCGCGCGGCGGGGGCAGCTCTCCCCCCCCCCCCCCGCAACGGTCGTTCTCCAACGGCTCCTCTCGCCTCCCCCCGCCGCGGATTCGCCCCTTCAAGGCGGGCGGGCGTTGAGTGCTGGCGGGGAGGAGCGCACAGAGAGGTGAGGGGAGGAAAGCTCCCGCTAAGCGCCTCATTTCCATCCTAAACCAGCCTCTGCCTCCCTTTCTGCCCCCCCCCACCCCTCAAGAGAGGCTTTTCCTGTCAGTTCGTGTGAGCGCTGTGCCGGTGGTGGGTGGTGAAAACCAGAATGTGGTTCCGAGTCCGAACGGGGCGGGGGGGAGGGAAGTACAAAACCCTAATCCTAAAGGTTGTTTTCAACGTCAGGCGTGAGGAAGGATAAATTTAGCTGGACTTTGGTACAAATGCTCAGCGTGAAAATACGAAGAAATTCTTCCCTAGTTAAAACCCGGTAGGTCAAGAACTCTTCAAAGCATGTGTTTTCAGGCAGCTGGTGCTGCAATGTAGTTCATATGTCTGTTCCCCAAATTTGGCCTGCTCTCCCAAGGAAACGTGGCACACGCAGGGTTACCAGCCAAATTGCCCCTTTTCTCACCTTCTTCCCTACAGTAGCTATCGCCTCATTTCAGGTAAATCTGGTACAGTCCCAAAAAGGATTTGGGGTACCTTTTCGTGAAAGCAGGTGCCTGGGTCAAGGGGAGCGATGGTATGGGTGCTCCCGCAGAGGGAAGGGGTAATAAACTTGCTCTTCCTTAGCAAGGCATGTATTTGTATGCGGGATTCTGGAGATCCGGTTTTGCGAGTTGTGTTTCTCAGGAAACCCCTGCGCTGTTGCCTCTGCAGGTCCCATCAGGTGCTGGTGAAGATACTGCTCTTGCTCTACACGTGTCTAGTGGCGGATGTCACAGCCTTCCTGGTCACGCTCATGCGCTGTGTCTTTAGACCTGCCTAGGACAGGCATCCTTTTCTCTTAGCGACTATTTTAACCCTAGTGCAGGTAAGACTTCTACAAAAGGGTTTTCTTTCATCTGTAATGTAACCAAGAACTAACAGAACTATCCTTTGCCATTCCCACACGTTCCAAGATGATGAGTTAGCCTTTTTTCCCCCTTTACTCACCCTCCCCCCCCAAATGAAATTAGTTGTAAAAAATCATACTGTTGAGGATGTAAAACCACGAGGGTCTCTCAATGTCTGGCCTTCAGGCAGCATGCTTTCAAGTTTCTTCATCTGTATTTTTATGTGATAAAGGGGAAGCTGACATTCTCATGTAATCACACGAATTCGGGAATTTGGGCTTGGAGAAAAGTGTAAAATACTATGAGCTGTATGATGAAGTAATGAGAATTATCAAAATGAAAACTGCCACATTCAACAGTAAACAGAGTACTGTGTGTTGATTTTGGCAGCAAGATTTGTTGCTGTATGCTAAATACACACCGGTTTCACTGATCATAAACATTAGAAATGTCTGAACCAAAGAATGAGATCAGTTCAGAAGTTATGAGATAAAAATAATTCTTAAATTATTTCTACTTCTCTTCTGATTTCTGAGTTTCTTGGTTGTGCCTGGGGTTGCAGCCTGAGTAGGATTATATCGTATAGTAAGTACACACTCGGGCTCTCCATTTGTTGTTCATCGATCATCAGGACTGGCACAAATAGAGAGTCAGGGCAAGCAGCTGCCCTAGGGTAGCAAAATGCATAGGGTGGGAACAGGAGAAGTCAGTGACATGCTGCTTTGAGCAGGATGGCAGAAAATTTGTTTCTGCAGAGCACAGCCCAGGGCAGTGAAATTTGTGATGCTACTACTGTTGGGAGATTTTTCACTTGAGTTATAGCTTTATCTTCTGGGGAACACTCTTCAGGTTTTTAAACTTTAAAATTATAGTTCATAGTATGCTTCAGTTTCTGCTTTGAGTGTGTCTCATTTAAAAAAACAAACAAACCCAAAACCAAAAAACCAGCCCCAGAAATAATTGAGGAAACCCTTTCCTCATGCTTCTAATTTAACTTCCAAAAATGAGGGAGAATCCAAAAATAAATGTACGGCCACAACAACAAACCAAAAAAAACCCACGGTATACATAAAGGCTGGGAACTCTTGGCACTGAGGAAAAGGATCCTGTTCTGGGAAAAAAATGACCACAGACTTCATATTTGGTTTTGCGTTGGAAAAAAAGAGGTATTTTTCCTATATTAATAGAAATGTTAAAGTGGTACATTTGATGTGCATTTCCTTCAACAGGAAAGTTAATTCAAAATAAAATAATCATATTGATGACTGAGGACTAGCAAATTAAGAGTTCCTCAGCTCCACCTGGGTGAAGCATTAGTAGTTTCTGTCCATTAAAACAGAGCTGTACAAATAGCCTTTACTGAGGTGCCTGGATAGGTTCTTCAAGAACTGCTGAAGGTACGCGGGGTGATTTTACCCTGGTCTGCTCAGCGCAGTGTAATTAGCCAGTTCCAGTTCTGCCTCACTGGGCAGTCACTCCATGCCCTTTTTGCATCTAGAAACTGCAGTGCCATGTCACAGCTGTCCCCAAGAGACCCGCAGAAGAGGAGGGGACACAGACTCTCCAACAGGCATGTAACAGGCATCGTACATCTCGGATCTTGCGAGATAAGGGAAAATGAAAGCAAAAAAGAAAATGGTCCTGGTCTAAACAAAAATGATAGCTCTGCATAGTCAGTGGAGTGTGAGCAGCTCCTCCAGACAGCAGTGCTTCATGTAGCTGCTGCCAGTCGCTTCCTAGAAGAGCCTCTCTCTTTCCATCAGCTATAAAGGGAGTCTGGAGAGACTACCCTCCGCAGACGAAAGCTATCCTAAGTAGTCCTCTGAAGTGGCTGCTTTGAATATTAAGATATTTTTATTGTTGATTTTTCACCATGGTATTTAAGAGTAAATTTCTGTTTTGCTATTCTTTCTATGTTGGCTTGATACTGTGTTTTTTATTAGTTAAAGCATGATAAGGAACACAGACTACAGGAAAACATAAAATATTCATATGCTTTTTATGCAAATGGTTTTCTCAAATAATTGCCTAAAAAAGAATTTATGTAAAAATATTAGTTGAGGGGTTTGGGGTTGGGGTTTTTTTGGTTTTGTTTTGTTGTTGGTGGTGGTTGGTTTTTTCTACGTTTTTAAGTATAGCCTCATGACAGTGTTGTTTTAATAGTAACTTATTTTGGCAGAGGAATTGCTGGCATCATGTTACCTCCAGAACAATAAAGAAGTTAGTGTGATGATGTCTGAGACCCTCAGAGAGCTCAAACCAGCACTGTCATACGTACAAGACAGTTACCTCTGAAGTACGTAACTGATAATGCGGTTAGGTGCAGTTACCAAACACAAAACGAAGGGCAGTTGTTCCACAGTGTGGAACAAGCCCAAGGGATGAAACTCTGGCCTGCGTTCCAGCGCAAATGTGGGCTGGGAAAACCAGGATGGGGTCAGGTATAAATTTTAAGTGGTAAACCTGTGAAACAGAGAGAAGCCTCTGTGGCGTGCAGTAGGCTTTAGGAAAGTAGCTTATAAGTGGAAGCCTTCCCACCCAAGAGGGTCAGACCTCTTGGTCTCTTCTGGTAGAGGAGCGTCAGAAATTTGTTTGAGCTTGCATCTTTTGGGAACTTATTTATGATAAACTGAAAATCTCTGGGCTTTTTTTTTCCCCAGGGATGAAAGATTCTGTTAGTTATATCAGTATCAGGTGACAAATTTAATTGCATTTGTGTATTTGTTTAAAGCTGCGTGGTAACTTTATGATAAACTTGTACGTTTCCTCTGATACACTTATGTAAGGGCTTTAGAGCAAATCTTGAAGGAAAGAGTAGTTAAAGACATGGGGGATACAAAGAAAATGGGACAATTTTGCCATATTCTTCTCCCTTGGGAATATATCTTTAATGAGAATACTGGGGACATGCAGAAATAATGTTTAATTAGGAACCTAAGATTGGAGGGGAGCTCCTGGCTAAAATCGTATTGATATTAACATGTCTTTGCAGCAAGCACCTTTCCTAATACATTTTAGAATCACATTTTTTTTTCTCAGCTTTGTCACAGTGATGACTCATAATTGTTTTTCTACTTAAAAGTACGCTGTGGTATTTCTTCTATGCTGCTGTTTGTTACTAATGAGCTCCCATATTACAGCAAAAACTATTATTAGTACTGAAATGAATGACTTTGAATGAATAATTTGTGTTTCTGAAAACTAAGGAGAGTATTTTCTTCAATCTGTTCTTTCATCAGTATCACTATTAGAGGATCTACACAAAAAGTAGTAGGATCAGACTTGAAAATTCAAGTAATTCGTGCCCTATTTTGTGCAAGAATTTATAAGAACAATGTGGTATTTAAAAATGGCACAAAACCAGCTAAACTTTGTGCTTCTAAAGAGAAAAAAATACCTTCTGTTTAATAAAAATGCATGTATACACATACACACACATACTCATTACATACCAACTCATAGGTAGCATACTTATTAGCTATCAACTCATTACAAAGTATCAATGAGGGTAAGAGAGGACTCAGCCAGTAAAAAAGTACCCTGGATGTATTTTAAAATTTAAGAATTTAGATTTTTTGTTACACGTAAGTTACAATAATCTAAAAACATCAAGTTGAAAGAAATTCCCATTCTTCAACCTTGCAGGGAAAAAAGTTAAACTTTACAAAGATACCCTCATCTCCATTTCAGCCTCCAGCAGAGAAGAAAAGGAAACTTACTGTTTAATTTCCAGGAAACGAAATCATTAGTTTGTTTATTAAGAATCAGTATTCAGCCAGCTAATGTTGTTCATCCAAGTGACATCAAGTTACACACCATTAGAGTCAAATATTTGAACTTTCTTACAGTTTACTTTAAGTATTACTGAAATACAGTTTTGTTTACTGACTTTTACAGTTAATTTTCACATGTGTATATATATTTTCATCCTTCTCTGCATTCATCCTTATGGGCTTACTAACAGTGAACTTTACAGTAGTTGACGTTACTTGCCTAAACTGAACAAAAACCCTTTTAAAAATGTTGTAAGACCGTGTTCCTAAAAGGGTCCTGGGTCTTACGGCTCAGTTTCATTCTTTAACAGACATACCTTTGATCTCCTTTATAGCTCTGTAACTTTTATATGGCTTTCTGACTCAGATTTTGTCACTGGAAAGTAAACACACACCAGTAATGAGAACAAAAGGGTGACATTTCCTTTATAGTTATAAAGTAACACACCTTCCATGTCAGAAGCTGCATTCGTGGAGATCTGTTAGCCAGAGTATGGTGTAGATGTACACGTACTGCCCTTGCTCACTGATGTAATAGTCTCTATGCAGCATATTCACATCATTAGTAAAAGTGGACTGTATAAAGGAACAGTATTTAATACAAAGGCGCAGCGGTTAGTATCAGCCAGAACACAGGGGTACCTCAATGCCAAAATTCAAAGGAAAAAACCGAAGCATTACTAATACTAACATGAGTAAAGTAATTAAAGCTTAATTAAGTCAGGACATAAAATCACACATACACATAATAATTCTTCAAATCAAGAATGAATTGTTCCTCAGTGGACCGACCAATTAAAAGAAATTATAGATGACGTGCTACCTATTCTATTAACTTTTCTCGATTGGAATTTGATTTTCATCAGTCACCTTATCAACATTTTAGTCATAAAGCCTAAATGAGACCTTGTATCCCAGAAGCAGCTAGTGGTTCTTCTTTTATGCAAAGCCCAGCACTAACCTCGGCAGGAGTCCTGCAAACAAGTAAATTGCTCTGCAGCATAATAGTATCTGGATAAGAAGCACTTCTGATACCTACAATTTAGAATTCTTAATCTGCATAGTGTGTAGGTTAGTAAATGTTTTAAAGCATGTTTTCTAGATGAGGAATATCAAGTGGACTTGCCTAAATGGGTGATGAGACCACAGAAGAAATAATTGTCAGGAAGGAATTGGCCATCAGGAAGTTGTTAAACTACACTGCGTTATCAACTACCTTGCTATTATTAAAGGCCCAATCATGATTTTTTCACTTGAGGAAAAATCTTATGAAAAGGGAAATTGAAATTTTCCTCACCCCAAAATAGTTTGCTTTATCACAGTACACACTGTTAAATGAGAATCAAACATCAACAAGATGTATTCATTGAAATCAACTTCAATATCAGTGCTTGTTTCAAGATAGTGATTTACAGTTTAGTACTTTTAATTATTTTTAATTGCATATTGCAAAGTCATTTTCTCCAATTACAAGAAAGCATTTTGCATAATGTCTACTACCTTTCTCCTTCCATTTAAAAGACAGCAATAGCTTAGGAAAGTCCTGGTTAATACCTGTCAGAGTAGAATTAAGTGTAGTTCCTTTAAATATATATATATTATACACACATACAGATGTATAGATATATTTTTTATTATATATGTATGTATAAAATATTTTCATAAGCACTTGTAAGCAAACAGGCACCTGACTTTCTCTAAATCATCAGAGAATAGACTCCTAATTGTCCTCTGATGGATCCTGTAAACTCTGCACAGCATTCAAGGGCTCAAAGGTGAGGTCAATCACAGAACAGCCAAAACCAGAGCCAATTTCAAACAATTAAGAAAACTTCCTCAAAGAGACTGAAGACAGAGGTGTGGTGAAACCAACAAGAAATTGTTTGGAGAGATGTGGAAAAGGAGAGGTGGCTGAGGTTCTGGGATTCTGGGAGCTCCGGGAGCAGGTGGGGAGCCTCCTCAGCTGTTTCAAACAGAAGGCTCAAAATGGTGGAGAGATGCAAGCAAGCTGTGACAGCCTGATGATCTCCATCTTGTTACACAACTGTGGTCTTGTGTTGTAAAATCTTGAAAGCACTTGGGGCATATATAAAGTTCTGGACCTGAGCCATGGAGAACACTCTGCAAACCGGATCAGGCCACAGGAGGTAAAGGTCAGTTAGTTGGCACAAAATGGTAGCATTTGTAGCATCCGACAGCGATTTTGTAAGAGGCTGTTGGGAAACAGGCAAAGCTTTGAAGGGCCTGTTCCTTCCTGCACTGACCAGTCCGGTGTCTGTCCCCCTCTGCGTTGTATCGAGGTCTGTAGCACTGAAGCAGAGTTTCCCCAGTGTATGGAAGGGGTCTGTTTTGTGGTCTGGCCCACCCAGGATGTTCCATGTCTTTAATTCTTTTCCATACGTAATCAAGCTATGACTTTTTAATGCTAAATATTGGGTGTAATCACACCTCCTGTGTACATCCATCCAATACTCTTGCTGAAGTTAATATAGCTCTGAAAGCTTAGATTGTAACTCTTGAAATACTTAAAGCTTTTGGTGTTGAAGATAAATGCGTGTGTTTGGGGCTTGCTTTCTTTGAAGCACGGGCTTCTTGAGATTAGAATGTTTTATCTTATGATATAATGAGGGGTATTTCCATCTCAATTGATGTCTATTGCCAGGGGTTGGTTGTTAGGTCTATCGCTGTAAGGTTGGTTGTTAGTGAAATCTCTTACATTAACATGTTGCACAAATTAATGAGAGGCTTTCCATGAGAGAGCCTCTTTTTTTTTACACAGACATCTAGAGTTACTCCTCATTCAAATCACAGGTCTGAACAGACTAGTTGTGCCTTTGTAAGAATGAGGAGGGATGGAAGGAGGAAGAATATTAATATATCTCTGCTCTGAATTTCTGAATAGCTGTAGGCTTAAATTTCTGCATAATTTCTACATTAAGGTTAAGCATTTTCACTACAAAGAAGATGCCAGGAACATCACACTATTGAAAAGCAAAAAATATTTCCTAGAACAAAGTGAGGACTCCTGAAGAGGATAGTAATATGAAACGCCCACTGAGACAACCGTTTAAATTTGGAAATTCTTGCTGCGTGTCTTTTACTGCAAGTCTTTTGAAGCGCATTAGTTGCAACTTTTGCAAATTCCCCAAGTAGGTCTTTTTTTCCTTTCTGTAGTACACCTGAATTTCTAATGGTATAGAAAATGTACTTTCACTAGGAATCAAACATCGGTTCTATAGGCAACGTTAGTGTGTAGAAGGGAAGGATGTAATTTAGAAAGAGGGAAGAGTAGATGAGGGACAACTGGAGAGCAAGACAAGTTCTCTTTACCCCCTGCAAGGAAGAAGCTGCACCGGCCTCTTCATGAGGGGAGTGGAGCTGGGAAGTCCCTGTGACATAAGCATATGCTTAAATGTATAGTTAATACTCATCTAATAGAAGTGGACTCAGTACTCTGTTCTGAAGTATTATGAACCTGCTTAAGTCATTTGGTGAAATCTGCCCCTAAATGTTGGAAATTACTCGGCGGTTGGTAGTATTTAGACCAATAGTACTTGTAGTTATTTATCTTTAATCCGTGTAAGTGTTGGCCACACACTTAAAGTTGAAGCAATGGAATTAATCATGGGCAAATCACAGTACTTTGGAAATGCCTATGCATAATTAAGGGAAGTGACATAATTAAGAAAGTGAAAGCAAATACATTTGTTAAAACTCAATTTGCTTTTACAAGCAATTATATTTACCTGGATTTATTATTTAGAAGATAGTTTAGAATGTATGCAAAACCTGCTGTCTCTCAGACGTTTCCAATACAGTGTAATTAAAAAAAAAAGAACGCACAAGGTACAATCACTCAGCTGCAGAATATTTGCTTCATTTCCCCAACTCTTTGTGATGACTATTAGCAGCTCCACAAATACCAGTGGCAAATGGGGTAAGTGTAATGGCAGCAGTGCCCAGAGCCAGTCAGTTTTGTCCTGGCTGGAGTAAGTAAATAAAAAGCTTGCATGGACGTGCAAAGACAAAGACCAGGTCCAGTTGTCTTGCGTGGTTCCAGTGTTAGAAAGCAGCAATAAAACTGACAAAGTTAGAAACGCTCAAAACAGCACTAAGAGTTGTACACTGTAAATTCCCAAATCAGATGTGGTTATACGCTGTACTGATGGCTCCTAAGTTCAGCAGTCAGGGTCACTTACAAATACATTGCATCATGCTCTGGGGGAAATAACGGCTGTCAAAAAGTACATAGTGGTGCTGTGCTCTGGAAGGGCAGAACTGGAACTTTATTTTTGTCCTGAGACACTTGAAACTATAGGGAAATGTCTCTCAGTCTGTGAAAATGCAAGGGAAGGCGCGACGGGAGAATCTCCTTTCTCTTGTTGTGGAGTGACCTCCTCTGGCAGGTGCCTGGAATGGTGGTGGGCTGCCGGGCCCTGGGACCCTGCCCGCGGGTCACGGCGGGCCTCTGGCACCTGGAGCTGGAAGCGGTCAGCACTTAGGCTGCTGTCTGTGATCCTCCTGTCGTTTTGTGATTTTGCTGTTCTTACATGTATATATTTTTCTGTTAATACGCGCATGCACAGCGCCGTGCAGGGCCCAGGGAAATGAGGCTCTTGGGCCACTCGTAGAGGCACCTAGATGCTATTGCAATATCAGTGTTATTTTCTCATTTGCCACTCGGTGAATAGGGAGGGAGACGGAAGAAAGAGGAAGGGAAAATTGTTAAAAAAAAATAAATTGCAGTTCCATGAATGTTCCTGATGGTTATTCTTTAACCACGTATTACCGATTCTGCTTGTAAACTTGAGGGGCTCCAGGCACCCTAGGAGGGATCTGGCCCCTGGCTGAGGAGGAATGAGCACTAGAGGGCACCATCTCCACGACAGTCCGACCGGTAACGAGCTTTGTGTTTGGTAGGGGAGGGAATCGCATAGTTGTCTTTGGGCTATCTTCGAGCTGTAAAGGAGTCAAAGTAACTCCTTAAAATGGCATATTTTGGAAGGTCTGGACTCATTAGCTGCGTTCATTTCATTAAACTTGGTATTATAACGATGAAAATGCAGCAAAATAAGTAGCATGTGCTTCTGTCTGTAATGATGCTTGAAGAACTCAAGGTGATCCAAAAATTGTGGTTTCACATAGTAAAATATACATAGTTTCCACAATGCTTCATCTGTAACCCCTGTCTTTCCAAAATTCAGCAGTTATAAGTAACAGGTAATTATTTTCCCCTTCATTAGGGAACTATGACAGAAAGCTACATTCTAAAAATATTTATTGCTTCCTGATTCACTTCAGGAGCATTTCCTCAGGATGAGAAGTTACAGACTGATTTCTTAGCGTGTTATGATTTTCAGAGTGCGCAAGCTAGGTGTGATAGATTCTGAAAACTCTAAGCTGGTTAGAGTTGACTTTCAGCAGGATTCTGACAGCTGAGCTCATCGAACTTGGGAGTTTTTAATTTTAAGCAATATCGTGTGTCTTCATCCATAGTGTCAGATGCAATAAAAGTGCGTAATAGGAAGGGCAGAACGGAACAGCTGTAAGGGTGGTTGTACTTTTTTTAAGCTGGCAGACAAATGGCACTTGGTCCAGCATCCTCTGTTCTTGCCAGCTGAGAGGTTAGCTACCAGAAAGCACTACTTTAGGGAACAAGCGGGGCAGTGTGCAGTGCCTGAAAGACCTTATTCATCTAACAGCCTGGAGGAGCTTGTACTACATTGTCTGGTATGCATTAGCTTTGTGAAATTAGTACTCCAAATTTCTTACCAAAAAAAGAAAGTAAGTTTGCCTTCTCTTCTACATTCACTCTTCTAAATGAACTGTCCAAAAGATTTTAGTGGCTGGTCTGTCATGTTCAGGACTGGCACAACATTTTGGGGCGTATATTCTTGGTAGTCTAGTAAAAATATAATGCTACATCAGAATGTGCTCTTAGGTAATGAAAATTCAGCGTACCTGAAAAGGAGAAGGAAGAATCTACCGTAAACAATATTGCTCTTTCTGTTCTCTCATAAAACATTTAAGGTGACCATATTATACATCATTTAACCTCTGTACTTCATAGCCTAAGAAGACCGCCCCCGCACAAAATACTGTAATTGTTGCACTGCTTTTTAGTTTAACTTGCCCTTGAAAGGACGGAAGCTCTTCTTGGCATCATGCAGGTCATTACTCAATGTGCTACTGGTTTGGGGATGCTTTATTTGTAGCACAGTCCTTCTGTATTAAAGGGGACCCCATAAAATTCCCAGGTACACTTGATGATGAAAATCCCCTCTTAGATTAGTACAAGGCTGACCCTGCCTATAAATGCTTAGGTAACCTGCCTGCTGAGCACACACTCTGCTCACTGAAGGGTTAGTAAATGCAGCAAAATCTGATACTTTTTCCACAGATACCTTTCAAGTTCTTAGTAAATCTCCTACAAACAGGATTTTCTTTTACTAGTCCAAAAACTTCATAGCAGTACTTTTCTTTCCAAGGCGTTCACTTGTTTTCATTTCCTTTGCCCCCAGCCCCACTTACGTTTCCTGGTCTTACATACCCACAGAAAAATAGACCTGGTCTTGTGGGTATTGGTCTAGTACCTGAGATTCTTGGGTTTGGGGGTTTGTTTTCATTTTTCTTTTCCAAGCCAAAATATTCTGGGCTTACCACAGTTTGTTTAAAGTTTGCTTATGATGTATCTTACCATCATCCATGAAGGACAACTGTCCTTACCGTGTTTTCTGGCCAACACTCTTCTTATCCTATTACATTTACTAAATATAGAGGATGATTTCCTAAATACACAAGTAATAATAGTAATTAATTACATCCTTTGGGCCAGAGTAACCTCTGTAGGTTGCAATGGAGGATCTGGTCCTATAGCTAACTGCTTTATGTTTCTCTAATTACATAAAGCAGCTGTACTCTCAACAGATTCAGTCACTGGTGTATTTCTACCTGCCATGGAGTCTCCCCAGGAGATATATAGCCACTTTCCTGTCATCTTCTGTCTAAGCTTTCTGGTGCAGGGGCTAATTATTGGGAAAATGGAGCTGTGGCTGGAGGAACATTGTACCGTAGTAATTGTAGCAATTCCTAATCTGCCATTGCTCTAAATTAGACAGGAGCCAGTCCCCACGGCACAACACAGCTGCAGCTCGAAATCTGGGCCATAATGGGCATGCTAAAATAAGATAATCAAATCTTACGCTTAGGGACTGCTGGTTTCTGGGAGGTATTTTTCCTCTCCCACGTCTATGAACAGCATTACAAAAAATAATGCATCTAGTGAGCCGTGTGTTACTTTGGAGCATTAAGCAATAACTGATTCTGGAAGCAGGATGCTAGACTAGATGCTGAACGACAACAGCGCAATAATGAGAGTTTTTATTGAAAGGGATAGCACGTACTGATCTCTAACACAGCTAAAGTGATAAGGTTAATTATTTGCCTCTGTTGAGAAGTGCCACATGCTGAGTTATCAATCTGTCTTTCTAGGTAGCTGGGGTTTTGAGAGTCAACACTATTTCCTGTCATACCTGGGAGTTTCTGGGCAGCTTCTTATTCTCCTCCCAGTCAGGACTTACGATGCTTATTTCATAAACTCTAATGAAATCCCAGTTTGGGTTGTACGGCTGCAGGCCATAGCTAGTTTGTTCTCTTTTCTCCTGCATTGTCATTGAATTTACCTGCTTTCTCATGCAGTCCTGACCCTAGGACAGTGGTATTTGTACAAGTGCAAGAATAACAAAATGTTTGTGTGACAAAGGAGCACGCAAACAGAATCCCAACAACTAGGTCAAAAAGGGTTCGGTTCAGTGGATGTGATGATCTTCTTGTAGAATCCTGCTCCGTTCCTCAACCTTCTGTCACCCCTCTCCTCCTCCTCCTCCCCTCTTCTCTCATAGCTTTCACGTTTACTGGGGATGCAAAAACATGGGTGTGTAAACAACCAGAAATGGTTGCGGTTGTAGTCAAGAGTTGCAAAACTTTTGTTAGTGTAAAGTTGAGGTTCACAAATATACCAATTCCTTCAAGTTCAAGGCTGTATTTAGCACAAATCCAACAGTGCCAACAGTTCTCAGCAGCCTGTGGCCGTAAACAAACACTTTTTCATTCGCTCTATCTTTAAGAGCAGCAGACATACTCTGGAGGTATTCAGTCACTTGGTGTGGCCTGTGCATCCTCAGCCCTGCGGCCGCTGTGAACAGGAAGAAACATTTTTCAGGAGGTGTCCTTGAATCTGGCTCTTCCTTTCTCCTTTGTCCACTAGCGTCCAGATTTAATTAATTTTCCAGGCATGTCGCAAAGTCCATCTGTTTTCTATGGGCTTTTGGGAAAGTGGCATATCAAAATGAGTGTGGCCAGCTTTCACAATTGTGTTACGAATATTGTACTAATACATCTTAAAATCGCAGCACCTGGAGTCGGGTGGATGTAGGATGATTTTCACTGTCATTTAAGAAACGCATTCATCAAAACCCTTTAAGCTTTAAAGGAAAGCATGATTCTAGGGCATTCTTAAATGCACAGGAGGCAAAAAGCATTCTGGCAAAATCGTAAAGACTTCTTTTTAAACCTCCCTATTTTTGTTGGAAGCTGACCTATGATTTTTGAACTTTTAAGGCTGGCTATGCTGCTAGAAATTTGGAATCCTAAAGTCTTAGTATGTTTGGGTTTACTTTCTACGGACTAGTTTGGTAATTAAAGTTAGTGCATAGACGTAATAGGTATTTTTAATTACGCAAGGCTTTCGAAGTGCACGATAGCACTGGACAAATGTGAACGGGTGTATTACCCTGGAGAGAGTGTCAAAGATGATACAAATGTGAGAACTGCCATACTATCAACAACATCTCTGCTTTCCACTTAACCCCCAACACTGTTATTTCACTCTGCTGTGTATCTTCATTGTTATCTGAGTGTGTTTACTGTGGGTTCAACAGCAGAAGCAGAGCTTGGCATGTTGCAACGTTTATCACTCAGTAAAACTGGTTCTGGATTTTGAGGCACTGCCATCATTTTGTTATTATTTAAGAACGTGAAATTTATTGAATGCTTTCCAACCAGTTAAGAAAGATTGTTCCTGTCCGGAGGAGCTCCCAATATTAAGAGTATAATCTCTTTTGCAAAAGCACTTTCCTGTTCTCCCTGCCTCTGGGCAGATAGGAAGCGCAGTTGGAGGTGGCTGCTGCTCGCTTCAGTCAAACCTCAGGAAGCAGCTGTGTTTTGACCCCACACAAAACACAAAGTATGTTTGCACCTGTGAGCAGGTGACTTTCAAACTTACATTAAAAGCAAACATTTTAAAGAAAACACATTTAATGAAAAGTAGAAAATCACCTGTTCACAGTATTGGAATTGTTATTTTTGTTTATTTCCATTATTGTTATTAAGATATTCCCAAAATCAAGGTTCCCTGTACCAGCAGGGGAGGCTGACTGTCACTCAATGACAGTCCTCACTGGACCCAGGAAATGTGAAAGACAGAATGAAAAATGGAAAGGAGAGAGGAAAGCGGAAGTAGATGAGGAAAACTCTTCTAATTGTCTAAGCGTGGTTTTTTTTGGTGGTGTGCGGGTTATTTCATTTTGGGAATAACAGATAAACGTTTCAGTGCAGACCAACAAATATACTGCAGGCATTTTAAAAGGGCAGTAGCACCCCAGCATCCCCAGAGTATTTCGGCATATGTGATAGAGGAGCTCTAGGAAACACGTGGAAATGTGGAGTGTGGAGTGTGGTTCAAATATTTACTGACTGCTAAGCTGAGTTAAACAGGAAAATTATAGGTTAAAAACAGTGAGTGGAAGTGACAATTGCAACACACGTGTTGCCGCACACGTTCACGTACACCCTTTGGTGTCTCATGTGAGCAGGCTTTCCATTTCAGTTAATATAGTTAGGCATTTTCATAATAAGATTCCAGGCCTGAGGTCGTGCTGCAACCATTTCCTTTGCCCCCCGATGTTTTTACACAATGGATTGACTGCATGTATTCCTGGTTTTGTGTGAAAGGACAATGAAAAATGGACCACCTTGGGATGTTAGCACAGTGCTGCAAATATCATCACTGTCTTCTGCAATCTCTCTGATGAGCATATGAACTCTAAATAACATAATGGACCACCCTTTTTTATACCAGCTTTTGGAACCGAGGAATGTATGTACTGGACATGACATTCAGTTCTGCATATGCTGTTTAAAGATGATGAATAAGGGGATGTCAGAAGTTGCAAAGTTTCTCTTTATTATTTCATAATTTTCTAATATTTTTAGCCTCCTTTTGTTCTCCAGAGGCAAATGTTATTCTAGAGCATTTTGTTTGTAAGAACAATACATATAATTTAATTTATCTAAGCCCAGATGGTTTGCAAATATTTGCAGTCAAACTTTGTGCATGCCCTGCAAGTAGACAGGGCTGGCTTGGCCTGTGCTAAGATCAACGCTGAACTGAACAGAATAGATAGAAACCCTCGGAGTGAGGTGTTTGGGGCCAGCTGGATGTGACCTCTGCTGTACGGTACTGTGTGGACTTACCTTACGCAGGTGTCTTTTGCAATACTTCAGTTTTTATGGTGTAAACACACTGTTGTAAAACATTCAAATACTTCATTAAAAAGAAAATTTGAAAAAGAAGAAAAAACTGAGCGACGCAAAAATGCGTATCCAGTACTTAAAATCAATACTGTTAAATGTAGTCACTTAGACCTTAGAATCTGTATAGCTATCATATATTTTAACTTAAAAGCCTGTCTTGGAGCTGCAGCCAGGACATACCTAATAAAAACCAGCTGGAAGTATGATACCATCATAAGAGGGCAGAGCAAGACAACTTTTCGTTCACCTTCCAATAAACTTCATGCAGGAAGGGCAGAGTGAAGTCAGGTTGGTGGCAAAGTTTTCCACGCTCAAGTACATGCAGCTAACTCCCCCAGAAGGCAAAGGATGGGCTTCGGACTGAGCAAGTTTTCAGCCTGAAATAACTTTGCCTGCTACGCTCTAACAAGCAGTTGGACCGCAGCAACGTTACTCTGCACTCAGTCACTTCATCCACAGCCCTGAAAGCGTCACACGAGGGAGGTGTATCATCAGGGCAGCTTGGGCTTTCAGCTCAGCGCAATGCTGCGTTTGTTAAACCTGCTTCTGTTGGGGTGGGAGGGCGCGTACTGAAACCAGAGAGCTGGCCAGGTCTCACGCCATTAGTAACATCTGACACGGGAAAGTTTATAATGCGCAAGTCCTGACCCGGCTGAGCTGTGGCTACCAGACTTGCCCCAGAGCGGCTGCAGGCTAATAAGGCAATGGCATGCATTCCAGTGGCTGCTGGGTTGGGAGCACTCCATACTTAGTAACAATACTAATGACAGTCTCACTAATGACAATGAGACCGGTTCGTTTTCAGCTCTATCTCGCAGAACATTCTTCAAGTGTCTTGCTCCTGCGTGTGTTGTCACAAATGATGGTATGTGTGCTGCTTTTAGAAGGGCTCGTCCTACTTTTCTTAGACATCGCCCAGCTTTTGTTCATATCTGATCCATTTGTTCTGGAGACACCATCAGCTTCTTTATGGACCGAGGAAAATAGGTTAGTGATTTAGGGATGAACCTTGGACATGTGAAACACGGATTCAGTTTCCATGAATTCTCTTCCTCTATAACAGACTGCATGCAGGATTGAAGGCAGGACACACCAGATTATTCCTCCCTAGGTGAGACGTCTTTAATCCAAGGCTCCCTCTAATACCAATGGAGGGAGATGGACCCTTCTGTTTGGACTGAACCGTAATCAGTCACTAGGACAAATTCTTATTTGCTCTGTGTTACCACAGTGCTTGGGAACTGTGGCTGTAAACCAGATCCTCTTTGGGCAGTATTGGGTAGACACAGAATGAAAAGTCTTGATGTAAGTGTAACAGAAGAGGCAACACGTAGAGGCAGACATATCATCATCAGGGAATTGAAGAGAAATACTGAGATCGGCTTGTTAACCAGAAATATCGGTACATTATCAGCTTAACGATAACCAGTTTCTTTGGAGGCATCATAGCGAAAGAGAGTAATATAACTATCTAATTATATCTGGGGTTTTTTGTTTGAAAGATGATACCAAACCCTACCAATTGGACACAAAGATTGAATGAACGAAGAATTAATCACATCAAATGAATGAAAAATGAAAAGGATTTTTATTTTTTTAAAATGAGTCAAAAAGAACAAGTCAAAATTGAGGAAATGGAAATGCTTTGGCTCAGCATTTCTGGCAGCATCCCTTAAATGACCAAAAAAGGAGAAGCCAAACTTGCCAGAAGACAAGACAGGAACTGTAACAGAAAGGGGAGGAAACAAAACAACATACCTACATTGCAACACCCAAGGACTTATTCAAACTATGCAAATGTATTTAAAAATAAGAAACCCAGCACAAAAGGATATAATGACAAGGGGTACCCTGTGAGATGTAAAATGCTCTATAGAAGTTATGGCTCACTAGGAGTATTAAGAGCATGTAGGTAAGAAAGTGAAAAGCCATTTTCTTAAGTATAGGAAGAAATCAAAGATAGAAAATGCAAGAAATCAGTGGTCTGAATCTGACAGAACACGGTGTTTTTATGCCTGTTCTTACACTAGGTACCATGGAAAGTTTCATGATTGCAAGCACAGTGAAGCCTTGGTTTGACGTCTCATTCAAAACATTTGACCATGATGATCTCTTGTTTTCTTGCCAAAGTAAATGGCTTTCTTCCCTAACTGTAACATGCCGTCCTCAGACCTGTTCTTCCCTCTTAGAGTTGTTGAGCGCTATTTAGCTGATGATCATCTTTTATTTCTGTGCTGGATATTGAATTCTGATTAAATTCTTCTTTCTACAATGCTTGTTTACAAATGGCTGAAATTACAGTCTTGTTCATTTCAGTGAGTCTTATTTCAAGGAGCAGAAGCCGAAGCCTTTTGCGATTAGATCCCATGACAATAATACGCTGCTGACAGGGAAACCACTCCACGGGTTTAATGTCACTAACACTGTGCTATAGGTAAGGTGCACTTGTCTCACTATCAAGAAAGAAAACTCCAGATTGTTTAGAGGGCATGGCTTCTGCTTTGGTGCCTGCTGTGGTATGTGAGCAATGGCAAATGTCAAATTTTAAATGCAGTACCTTGCTTTTTACCATGCTAGGACAAATAATTTGTCACTAAAGTCTAGTTCCCAAGTGAATGAGACTAGGAGACCAGTCAGCCCAGTACTGTTTAGCTCCTAATAGAAGAATAAAATACAGAGCCAGTTTTGACACTTGCTGTGATCAGTTAATACCCTGAAGCGTGAAATTTGATTACCCTTCTCTTAAAAGGTGTAACAGCAGATGTTATTAGAGGTCATAAAATTATTCAACCTTTAAAAATATCACACCACAGTATTTGACTCTGTGATATCTCCCAGATCAGAAAGAAGAGAAAAACCTACTAAGATTTCACATTAAATGATTGGTTTTTATTATTTAATCCTGTCAGGTGAAGGGATGTACATATACTGTAATTGCAATGCAAGAATTATACTGCTGCTTGCATTTCTGCAGAGCGCTAAAATTAAAACTCTCAACATGTAGGAAAGAAAGGTTAGTTCTAAAGAAGAAGGAGTTGAGCTGAAAGCTCTTATTCATGTCCTCACAGCTGGACAGTGATGAAACCAAGAAACCAAGTAAAAACTCGTGCTTCACATAAAGAAAGCATGACAAAGCAAAGTAATTTAAAGATAACACAACTGTAATGTTGGTGAATCCAGACAGTAAAAAATCATGAATAAGGCCAATAAAAGCATAATACTGGTGCTCAGAAACATAAACTTTTAAATTTCCTTCTTACTTTTTGAGTAAGCACCATGATCTTGTTTTAAAATGTTTACTCTGTAGTTCTAGAACCTGGGATTTTTTCCCTAAATAACGTGATTCCAGCTGTTGCAGATTTCCCACTAAAAATCGCAAGACTTCAGATAATACTAACAACGTTATCAGTGGCATAGATGAGAAGGAACCCAGCTTTCCTGATTCGTTCCTGATCCCTACCTCCCAAGAAACTATCTTTTCTTTCCTTTAACATGATTTTTAGAAACCTGGAAGGAAAACTCCAGAAGGAGTAGCCCTTCCATTTCCTTCTGGTATCATTTTCCTACATCTCCAGTAATATAAATAATCTTGTAAGTGATATAAAACATTTCCAAAAAACATACGTTGAAAACATGAAGCACTCAAGATCCTCTGCCCAAACTAACTCCTTCCTTCCCTCACTCTCCACGTTTTGGTGAGCACTCAGGCCGCCTCGTCATTTGGATAATTAGAGGGTGCCAGATGGCTGTAAATATGTTCACAATCCTTCTTATCCAGTTCCCTTCTATCTGGCACCCTCATTGCTCTACCCTGTAGCAAGCACCTGGTCTGTTCCAATTTGAAGAGCCTCTCTTCTACTCTCTTGATCTAAATTGGCACCTCTAGTTTTTATTTTCCCTTTAAATGAAACAGGAGGTTCTTTGGGACTGTTTTGTGTCAGGTAATACTTCCTCACAATCACCTTCACCATCGGTTAATTAATAACGTGCCCCCTCCTGTCCCATTGCCATTCCTGTATATAAGCATCAACTTCCTTTATGCGGGAATTACTGTCATTGAGCATATGAAGATACAGATCACCTGCAGTGAATCACAAGGGCATAGCAGCTTCTTCCTATTTTGAGAACAGAGATCTCATGCTTGCCCTTTGCATGGGGGTAAATGGCACACAGAATGAGGTGATTCATCCCAAGTCATGCACTGAGGAACTGGCAGAGTCAGCATTTGAACAACAGTTCTGGCTTAAACGCACCGGTCCCTCTCTTCCCTGCCTCTGCTCCTCATGGTCACTGAATTGCACTTTTGTATTGGAAGGCAACTCTGATCCTATTATTCCATAGCTCAGGACTGCCCAAGTCTTGGGGCTTAAGCCCATAAGATGACTTCCCATTTATTCTTCCCACACAGCCTGGCCTGGATCATTCACACTTTGTAGCCCTGCGCTGGTGCTTCTGTTCTGTAGCTTTGTAAGAGCTAGCCAGTGGATACTGGAGTGTCTTACGTAGGGATAGAAGATATCTGAGAGGCCTGCATTATCCGTGTATTATCGCAAGGAGCCAAATTCACCATTTTGACAGGTCAGCTGGTCCTAGTATCACTTTGTGCAGTTGTCATCCCATTGCATCACAGGATGTTTCAGTGCAGTAGTTCAGACTACACGGAGACAACTTTGATGTGTGCGACTTCTGCCGTTGGAGGGGACCCAAGACGCCGGGTAGCCCTATGAAAGCTGGATCAGGAGCAAGCCCACCCGGGGACTGTAGGTCACAACAGCCACCTTGATCAAGCCAGAGGGGGTTTGAACCAGCAGAATGGGGCCAGCACCGGGCAGAGGAGAGGCTGGTGCCATGCAGCTGCCTACCCTACAGCTCGGGAGGCCAGAGACAAGCTTACCCCTGGAAACCAGTTCAGGGTGGGCTTCCAAGGAAGCAGAACTGGTGGCCATGAAACACAGGGGCCTGCTGCTTCACACCTTGTACTGCCCCACTTGCACAAGGTACTGCATTTCCTAGAGCTAGCCTTGGCGCTGCGTGCCTATTGCGTAAGCACAAACCTGTTCATGTGCTATTTCACACACTCCATTGAACAGAAACTATAGTACGCAGATATTCATTAAGGTTCAGCTGAAATGAGAAGAATTTCTGTATGATGAGAGTTTCATATGACCAAATATCTTCTTTTTTGCCCCTGAATTCATGAAAATTGTTCTTAAAAAGAAACAGTTATATTGTGATTTAAGGTAGGCAATTTTTCTTTGTAACGGAAACATTTCTAAACTGCTAAGCAGTAAGAAAAGGACGGAAAGCTGTATAGAAGGCACTGTAAAAGGGGAAGTTTTTTTTAAGGCATCTTAAAATACAGACAGTGACATCCCTAAAACTAAAGAATAAACAAGGTCACAAGCTGTCTGAGAGTCTGAGGGAAGCTACAACAGCAAAAAATTTTGGATCACTAGAAGCGTGACTGGATTGTCAGAGGAAAACCATTGAGAGATGATCCATATATTTTTTTAGATTTTTAAATGCATCCACTTGAGCTATCACCCACATTTTGTATAACAAGGCATTATCAACTTTGTTCCATGCAGCAGATGCTCCAGTTTGCTGAAGTGTGGGAGACTCTGGCCCTTGCTCTCCAATCTGTTTGGTTCCACCTCGAGTGTGCTGGAGTTCATTTGGTTGTTTGAGAGAGTTCAAGTCTAATCCTTTCAGTAGGAGCTTGTGACCACGTTTATGAATGGGCACCCCCGGTGCTCTTTCTGCCCCAGCTTTGCTAATGATTCCAAGTAAAACATTCCCCAGCTCTACAACTCAGTTTCCCCCATAACAAAAGGCAATCTTTTCTACTTTTTTACTCATAAAAAAGTCAACGTTTAGTCACATAATTCATACAAAAATCCTAGATAAACACAACACCTTATGCTGAAATCGTACTGGGAATTATACCGGTTTGTCTTTGCCATTTTCCCGTTCTTTGCCATTTTTTTCAGTAGTAGTGCACTCTAGTAGTAGTAGTAGTAGTGCTCAAGTGACAGCTACCTGGATCTGCTGCGATGGATTCTTTGGTTCTGTGAAGCAGATTCTAATTGACAAACATTGTAGAATTACCCATGCACACCAGAAGACAATACTGTCTTTGGTTAAAAAGATGGATGATAAGGAAATAAGACTTCCATATGAAAAGTGCAAAGGGTCAGATACAGCATAACGGAGGCTGACAAAAAAAGATGGATGGGTCAATAGATGCAGGTAAGAGTAACTCTAGAGATATGCCCATGAAGAAATAAGAAAGCAGGAATCCCGGGAAAGATACACCAGTAATAGCTGAGAGCAAATCAGAAGCTGTTTGTAATTAATCTGGGTGTCCAGAAAAGTCAGTGTGGTGCCAAGATGCACACAGAAGCATCGTGTCAGGGAGCAAGCTGCTGAGTCTGGTTCGCCTCAAGTCCTCTTCCTGTTCCAGCTGATTATGTCCTTCTTGTTTGTTCCTGTCCTGGGAAGCAAAGTTTAGTGTTCCTGGTCTGGGCCAGGAAATACGACAAATCGACTAGTTGATCTGGTTCCCTGAATCTCAGTCACACATCAGTTTGCTAAAGAGAGACCAGCGTCTGTCCTTCACTGGTGTATGATGTGCTGCGTGGTATTGAAAAGCTGCCCGGTTTCACTCCAGAAGTGGCTGCAATCCCTGCAGTGATCGATGAGCAGAGTTTATACCTGATGACAGATCTCTGTTCAAGACTGAATTTCTAGAGAAATTAACTTTACTATTACATAACAGATGAGGAGGCTGCTGCTACAAACCATTATTTTCCCGATAGCATACAGTCAGATTTATCTGTGATTTTGCCTCTTGTTGACTAGGTGGTAGGTTAACTCTTCACTGGAAGTAGGGAGGAAGCAGATGGCAGAAGGCAAATTTGCTTAGCTTACTTGAGCAAGGAGACATAAACTGATTTTCCTAATGATATATTTGATGTACAGAGGCCAAATGTTATTTTTATTAGCCAGGCTTCTTGTTCATAGAACTTTACCATTTTGCTTTCCTGCCAACAGACATTAAAAAAAAAAAAGTGACCCTGTGACCTATAAAGGATCAGAAAGCAAGCAGCCAAGAGTAGGCATTCAAACCATGCTTTTCCAAGAACCTGCATGATTTTGAATGCCATCTCATGATTTCTGGGAAGCATGACTCCCAGATTGGACTGCAAAAAAGGTAGACAGTGCTGAGATTATATATAGCAGCAAGTGGGCTGGAAGGAAGAACACTTGGCTCACAGGAAGTGGGAGGCTGTTCTGAAGAAATCAAGTGACTTTGCTTGTGTTACAGCATAAACGGTAATGAAACCAGGCTTGCCTCCCAGTTGCTGGCTCTAATGTTTAGGCAATGCTACTTCTCTACCTCATACATTCAGGCTCTCTCAACACTCAGCATTGTCAGGATTTTCCTCCCTGCTGAGACTTGTTTGGCTATTGCAACAATAGGCACTAAAGAAGTACTGGTGAGAGCTCGACAGAGATGAAGGAAAGCCCCTGCTGCTGGCCTGCTAGGGTTAGGTTTGGTGTACTCTATTTGATTCCTTGCTCTCTGCTCTGTCTTCTTCCCTACTCACACACAAAGATCTGTCCCTTGGGGAGCAAGCTAACTCTCCGAGCACACTAAGACGTGCAGGATCCCACGTGTTCCAGAGGGCTGAGGCCAACCTGAAGCACACAGTCTGCCCAGAAGGCAGGGGCAGCTGCAGGGCTACTCTTAGCATGGAGTAACGTCTGTCCATGAGTATCCTATTTTAAAGAGGGGATCCAACAATCTACGCTGAAAGTTATGAGGCTAGGGAACTAGATGCAACCAAAATTATGCATGTGCTTAAGGATCAGCAGCTTAATGAGGAAAGGAAGATATTCTTGGTTATAAAACTGTCCTTCCTTTATTGTTAGCCACAGGACTTCAACTGGTGATGAAGAGGTTTTGAATGAAAATCGTGATTTCCTTAGCCCATTTATGAATACTGAGAACATAGAGGGATTTAGCAGAGCCATCTGCTCATGAATTGGAACTCCTGGTTGGGAAAAGGTGAAGCACCATCTTTCCCTGAAGCACATCTCAGCTGAGAGATTGTCTAGCTGTCCCTGCTGTTTCTCTCCCCCCTGGCAGTTTCCCCATCCTACTGGATCTAAGATGTCTGATCTGGTGGCCAAGGGGAGTATCTTTAGGGTGATGCCATATGATCACATGGCTGTCAAGAACAGGAGGACCATTATGCAAATTCCCAAGTTCTCAATTGTGTCTGCCTCACCACCTGTCTCAGATGTATGCTTGTTGTGTCCCTCAGGCCACTGTATCTCTGCACCCCACAAGCTGCCTCACGAGGAATCTCAAGGGAAGTCACCGTCCTGTGGCTTGTACTCAGAGCACCCATCGTCACCATCACGCTGATTTTCTTCCAATCAATCAAGACCCCTTGCTGGTTCTCGTAGGCTTGTGAGGTTGGTAGGCACGGAGCACATCTTCTTCAAAGATTTTTGAAGAAAAACGTTAAAGATACTACTCTTTAGGCTCTCCATGGATGGAAAGAATCATTCTGCCACCTAATAGCCAAAGGCTGCCTGCATCCTTCAAAATAATAATTCCCTTCTAGGGCATTTGCATTTTCCCTCTTTAGATAGTTATGCTATGTGTTTGCCATGACTAAGTCCATCTGTTGAGAGTTAGTCCTTTAAATAATTATGTCCACATCTCTGCTGGATAGTTCCAATTAATGCCAGTCCTTTGCATGCTGTTCAATATCAGACTGTAAGCCACTAATTCTTACAGCTCTGAATAATACCCTCTGTCTGCCTATCGTGCATGTATGAACTCTTTATTCTAACCACAGAGCTATGAAATGTCTCCTTTCTGTCCGCCTGAGGGGAAGGTTTTTGGAAGAAGCAATAATCATTTATATGCATAACTCCCAAGCCACTAGTGTCATGAGGGTCTGATCTCCAGCACTTTGAACTCTGGCTTGTCTGACCTCTCCCAAACATTCAGAAAAGTTATAAAGATTTTTTTAAAAAAACTGTCTTCCCTCTGAGCAGAGAAGAGTTATGTCAAAACAGAGCAAAACAGTTGTTTAAAAAATTAGAAATTAATGCAGTGGAAGGCTCACTAGTTTTCAGTCCCTCGGGGACATTTTATAAAGTCAAACAAAATAGATATGTCTGAAAATAAAGCAGATGATTTGCCATTCTTTTGCCATGCTGATAGAAACATCTCCAAAAAGTATAACTCACAGCTACAATTTTCAACCTTTTCTATACCAGATGTCATGTTAAACAGCAGAAGTGTCAAAACGCCACCTCTGACCTCACACAAAGGGAAGGAATACTGGTGCTAGTGTGGAGGGATGCTCTGAGACTTATTAGTAACTCCCATGAACAGCTCTTCTAGTTAACAGGCTCTGCCTTGAAAACGAACGTGTCGTGCGTTGACTGCTTCTTAATCAATCCCACCGCATCCTTTTCTAGGTGGATGAGGGATTATTATCTTCATACCGACAGGGGAAACTGGGACACAGAGATCAGGTTTCTTGGGCAAAGTTGCCAAGAAATTAATAACTGAGAAGCTGCCGGCTCTGAGCTGTGTTCCTGGAGCTTGGTTTCACTCCAGTGGACCGGAAGCATTTTTGAAATGCCGACTGCTTCGTGCTGAATGCTCGCTCCACAATTCACACCGTGCGTTCTAGTTCCTGAAAACAAACACTTGATGGCAGGAGCCAGGTTTATAATCTCTTATTACAGTTTCCACTAGCTCTTTCAGTGTCTGCTATTCCCGAATCACTTGGGGATATATGTATATATAAAAGTATACATATAAAATGTATGTATACATATATGTGTATATATATCTGCTTTTTCATCAGTTTGCTTTCCTTAATATCATCTTTTATCCCAGCTGCCATTTCCTGGCAGGCAGAGGAGAACCACTTTGGCTTGTGCTCCAAAACAAATTTGGAAAGGAGGTGCAGAAAACCCAGGATTCTCCCAGATCCCCTTCAGGGAAAAAAGGAAGAAGAGGAAACTGAGAAAGAGAAGGGTGGGGAAACAGGGGAGACTGTCTGACGTGTGACCTGGATATCAAGCATCCAGAAGTCAAAACCAAAGTCCGGGAGCTGCCCACAGCTGGCTTCAGCTTCCCGCGATCCTCTGCTTCCACCAAAACTCAGACAGGACAGGTGTCTCCCGGAGCTTTGGCACCTGGAGATGGCCAAAGGTGACGTTAGTAGAGTGAGGGACTCGGTGCTCAGTGGTGTTGCCCCTGCAGTTCTGCTGCCTCTTTGCCTTTGCCTGGGGGTTCCCCTCCGCCTGCCCAGCACCTCGCGTGACACAGGAGGGAAGTTCAAACCCAGCAAAACCTTAGGCAGGACCCAGGCGGCCGGAGGGGACGGGAACGGGGAGAGAGATGGGGACATGGGCTGGAAGTCTCTGGTTGCCGGGGAGAGAGAGAAGATTAGCATCTGCTCAGGAGCATTTGGGGAGAAATATGGTTATGTGCTTGTTCACCCCTCGTTTGGCAGACAACAGCCATGAACCAATCTGAACGCAGGGATTTACATGTTGCACGGTGATTGGTGGGAGTGCTGCACACTGGTTATGCAAATTGGTGAACATGGCCAACCCGAGAGACGGTACCCGAAGGGCGTGGAGCCGTCAGCAAAGTGACAGGGTGGTGGCAAGGCCACCGCCAGTGGCGCAGCCAACCCGAGCAGGCAGTTCGGCCGGGGATGCTCAGCGGTTGTGACCTGATGACGTTCGATACAGGCAAACACAGGACTGTCCCAACCGGTAACACGGTACCGTGTGAGGTACTGCTACTACCGAGGGCTGACTTCCCAGACGTGAAGGAAACTCTGAGTCAAAACTGACAGCAAAAGGTTTCACTCGGGAAGACACAAATTAACTTGGATGAGTCTGTAAAAAGACTGCATTAAGTTGCCAGAGAGCCATAATTCCTCCTTCAGGAGTGTCTGTCTGGCACAGACTCAGTGCAAAGACAGCAGTTAGAACAAAAAAGCAATATGTAACAAATAGAAATGAGGAGATGGAGGGATTGAGAGCAATTAATACACATTAGTTTTATGAAGCGCATGAAATACAGAAGGAAAAAAGGCAACTTAAGACAGAAATTCCTGGCTGTCGGTTTTAAGGACAAAATAAGGTATATTTAAAATTGTATTTAGAGAAAAGAAATCCTAGTAACAACCCAGGACTTTTAATAGATGGAGACACTAACACTGTTCACAGTTATGGAGAAAAAGCCAGAAATTTTTAATAAATATTTCTCATTGGAGTTTGGAAAGAATCAAGACTGATGTGCCAGAATCATACAATGATGGTGCACTATTTTCCAGTTTATTAGTAACAGGTAACAGCAAGTAGGAAAAATGGTTTAAAAGAGCCAGTCTACAAAGCTTACACAAAGTGTCCTCAAAGACTTAATTGAGGAGACCTTTGGCCAGCTAATATTAACTGTTAAATATGTGGGTTTGCGGAATTTTTTAGAATGAAAAATACCTGTTCTGCCCTAGCATTCAAAAAAGATCAAGTGGAATAACCCAGGCCAGGCAAGCAGTCAGTCTTTAAAAGAACGGGTGCGTGCAAAGTGAGTGACTCTCTCGTGTGTTAAGTGCTTGTAAAAAAGTGTGAGGTCTGTGCGGTTATTTGGCAGCCCCCATGGCTGGCTCACCCATCTCCAGTAGGACCCTGCCGTCCTAACTAGTGGAGAGTCCCCGCAGTAATGACAACGTATTGAGGCAGCGGAAATTCCTAAACCTGGAGACCAAGAATGTGGTAAGATTCGGTGATTCATAACAGCAATTCCACAAGTGATAGGAATCTTCCTGCTTTGGGTTGTAAGCCGGTCTCTTAGAGTGGCCAAATTTGGGAAGCAGAGTCTCACGCTTTCCTCTAAAGCATCTAGTCCTGGTCTGTTTTGGATATAAGACACTGAACTAATGGGCTTTGGGTCTCATCCAGACTAGCAATTCCTGCATTCCTATTGATTAGCTCTGTAACTTGCTCTCAAATGAGGGGTGCTCTGTCTGAGGAGAGCTGAGGCTGCATAATGACTTTTACCTGCAGAATTAATTCAGCCTAGGTCCATTATAGCTTAAAAAGGGATTAAACATCTTGTGGATGGTCTGGCTGACTGGTGGCTCACTTGGAAGATGTAGAGAGACTGCAGGAAGCGTAGGGTACGTTAGTAACACCATCACGTTTCAATCTCCAGAGTCCTCTCTGCGTTCAGCCCACAGTGCAAACCTCCCTGATTGTGCAATACACCCAAGAATTTAAGGACAGCAACTCAGTCAGATCTGGTTTTAGCTCCCACGGCAGTGTCGAGATCGTGGATAAAAATGGGTTGTGAATGAGGTTTGGTTTGCCATTACTTACACAGGAGGTTTTCTTGGGTGTCTTCAGAGTGATGGTGTGGTCACTTGCCTAAAACTAAGGTTTGAGCCCTTTCTTTGCCATTAATTTTAGTGACATTACTTAAGTCATCCTCACTTAATACCCCAGAAGTGTTATAGTAGAATCTTAGAGTAAACTCTCATTATCATTCAAAAACCTTTTCTGAGCGCTGGACTATTGTTTTAGAGACTGGATTTAAAATGATCAGTGGTTCTCTTAGCTTTTGTGTCATTCCTTTCCTGGACACTCAGTAATAGCTGTTTACAATAGTTGTTCCGTATGGACGCACATTATCACTTAACTGCTGTCTGTCTTGGCTGTGAGCTGCTGTATTAAGTTCTGTCTCTTTCTTTTGCACGGCAGACACTGTATAAAAATAAATAGGACTGTGCCGCGTTTTTCCTAGATGGAGAAATGAACCTGCCTGCGTTTGCACATAAAAATATTAGTAAAAATGTGGATCGTAACCCAGTCACTGCCACTTACAATCATCTGTGATGTAATGAAACACCCAAGCTCACTACTAAAAACAGCCCAGTAATGGCAAAATAATCAGGAGATTAATGAGTTCTGCTTTGCGTGTGATACTCTTTTCTTCTCGGTAGCCCTAGTTCAGGAAAGCACTTTAAGCCCATGATGAATTAAGCATCTGTTTAAATATTGTGTTGAACAGGGAAGTTTCCCTGAATCACTGTCTATAAGTATGATACCTTTTTCTTGAGGTGAAAAATCAAGGATACAAACACCTGTCCAAGGTTAGTGTTTAGGAACAAAAGCCCTCTATATGTGGATTAACTGGGATTATTATTAAAAATCAGTTACAATTAATTCATTACAGAATGAAAATTAGGAATTGCCCATAATAAATCATGCAATCCATCTGTCTGGCCTAAGGCAGGATCAGACCTATCACTAATATTTTGTATCATAGTCCCATGTCTTTATTTGGGATCAAGTAGAATCTTGGAAGTCAGAAGGGAGCCTGAAAGAGAAAGTACCTTCAAAACAGTAGATTTCTGTGGACTCGGGACGCTAATGGAGATGTTGATGTCATTGAGAGTTTCTGGTAGGATATAGGAAAGAGTTCCCAGAGCACAGATGCTAATCAGTACTTTTTCAGCTTTTCCTTGCTACTTTCTTTTTAACTCCAGTCTCAAGTATTGATATTTGAAGGCCTTTTCTTCTTTCTTTCTCAGATGTTAATCCCAGGGACAAGAAGTGTCTCTGATGCTGATTGTTTGCAGGTATAATCCTGAAACTCTTGAATCCACAGCTGCTGGATTTCTGGCTTCCATTGGTCCATATGGTCACAAGAGGGAAGTGCTAAACGAGCCCTTCTCGGGCAGTTTTTGTTAATGGTTCACAGTTGTGTTCCCAGAGCTGCTCGCATAGGTTCACGAAGAAGGACTATAGCCTGCTTGACTGTATGTATCCTGCCATACGCCTTCCTGGACTGAGAGCGTGCAGAAATTGCCAGTCGAAGACCAGAGGCCCACACTGCAAGGCACCGTACAACATATCACAAAAAAGAATTCCCTCCTAAAGAGATACAAGTACACACAAATATTCATACATGCATATTCCAGGGATACAGTTACATACGATCACTGCACACATGTACACCTGACATATAATAAGACTGAGTTTTTTTCCTTTTTTTCTTTTTTTTTTTAGAGAAGTGGGTCTGTTCTTGCTGAGCTTTAATTTGAAAAACTGGTTGGAACTTGTTAAGTCAATAATTATTCTTGTGAATGTAGGTCAAACTATTTTCTATTTTTTCCTCTCCCTCTTGGGACTTGGAAGAGGATTTCAATACTCCAGTACTCCAAGGATAGAAGCACCGTGCTTTCCATTAGTAAGAGACAACTCTCAATAACAAAGCAGAAAGGCTTGAGGGATTCAAGATAAATATACTCCTATATGCTTAAGTAGGTTTTCCTATAGAGCAACTTCCCTCGAAGCAGGAAATTTGCAGAAATAAAACTGTCTTCTCAATACACTGCAGTTTTCAAAACAGTCTAAGAATTTCACAAAATTTACTGAAAAATGGAGTGTTACGATAAGCGAGTTCAGCGTAAGTGCATTCCGTTCTGTTGAGAGCTTTTCTCCGTGGCAGATAGCTGCCCATTTACATGCACTTAACAGGCAGTAAATCCCTGGCACTTTTCTCTGAGCAGGTAATTTACAGGATCTGACGTTAGTAACCTAGTTGTCAACAGCCCCTCTGTGATCAATGGAAAGACGGGCATCTCCAGGGGGACATTTTATTTCAAAAGTTCAACGGTCCACATCAAACTAATTGCCCCATGGGGGTAAAACTGATAAGGCACGCAGTCGTGCAAGCAAGCTTCGTTGTAGCTCCTGGCCACCCTCTGCTCCCCAGCCTAAATGACTGGGTATTCATCTACAGCTGCTGATACAAGTGTCCGGAAAAAAATTCACCCAGCTCCGATAACATAATGGAGTGCATTTGAATCCCATTGATTTTTTTCTAAGTGTATTCTGAACATATTATTCAACCATATTTTACCATTGCAGTTGGGCTATCAGAGGGCCTGTCGCTTTCCACCTTCTGCAGACCTCCAGAAATAGATCTCGCCTTATCTTTCTAAGGCATTTGCCTTACTGGAGAAAAAGAAAAAAACCCAACAACTTCTGCAGTTTCCTTCATCAGTAACTCCAAGAAATGCTTCTGTGCAGCAGGAGCTATCAGCTGTATCAGAAAACTGTATTTATCCACCCACTTCACGAGACTGAGAACCCTCTGGCATGAGTCACAATTGTTTATGATCTGTTCTGGGGCTTGGGGGCTTTGCTTTTTTTTCTCCTTAATGCAGTGGGAGGCTCCAAGACTGAAAACTGCTGGAGAAATATGACTTTATCCACCAAAATTTTATTTGCGTGAACTGCTTTTGTAAGATACAATTCCAGGATGTGGACCACTGCTATTTAAGTACCACAGGCCTATTTCTTCTTTGTACCAAAGTCCTTTACCTCACTCCAGCAGTGTAAAAGTTGCCTCGAAGTGTGTATAAATTCTGTTTATAGCCACCAAAAGCCTCTTAATAGTTGTCTTCTGCTTTAAAGAGGCCTTGCAGTAATTCAGAAATTTTGCAGCTGCTCTCTTTATCTGGCTTGTTATGCTTGCTTTGAGTTATTGATTCTGAAGGGCATTAGCAACCTATGAAAATAAGACATGGGACAGACTATTAATTCCACAGAGGGTACAAGTCTGTTACAGCACCGGCTAAGCGGCACTGACCTCAGCAGTAACTGTTACATGTGGAGATCGTGTGTTTGAGCATCAGCGTCAAACAAGGTGGCAGCCACCACAGAGGTGTCACCAAAATGGTGGCCAGACATTCTCAACATCCGTAGCACAAGCAAGATTGTCACATTCCTTATTTTCCCTCCCACTTAAAATTCTTGGGGCAAGGCTAGTAGGAGCCTAATCTGCCTGAGGCTATGACAACCACAGCAGCTCCTGCTCCTGGTGCTGCAAGTCCAGGTTGCGTGTGCCTCACAGTTGACAATGTGTGTAACCAGATTTCCTCACGGTTCATTTATCCTCAGCTAAATGACCATTAAAGACCAGGGATACAGGACTGCAAGGGTCCCCGTCTCCTCGACACTCTGAGACCAACGGGCTGCCAAGAGTTCTCACCATAACCGTCATGATTTCTTACCTTGGGGGGCCACATTTCTTCTGTCTCTCCAGTCTTGCTAAATGGAAAGAGAAGGTCATGCATGTGCTGGAAGAGGATCCTGATAGAAAAACCACCATAAGACTTTCAGATATGCTGTTTTGTTTTCTTTGTTTTTCTCAAGAAAAATTAGGGCAGTGTGAAAATTATCTATGGGCCACAGCTATGAAGCTGTCTTCCCATCTCCAAAAAAGGCCCACCACAATGCAGTGTGAGGGATGCAGACTGCGTGGGACTCCCGGCCCAAGAGGGGAGTGCAAAGCCAATTAACTACAACTCCCTTGAGGCACCGCAGAAGAATTTAAAAACTGAAATATTTTGGGTCTGCCTCATTTGACAAAAGGCCCAGCTTCTTCTGTGGAAAAATCAGCTGAAAATATACATTTTGTCATTGTTTTCATCAAAAGTGTCTGTGGAAAATCTTGCAATTCATACCCCACCCCCTCGGCTTTGTTGACGGCTGAACAAGTCACGAGATGAAGATAGTTTCCATTCGCTGCTGATCTAAGCGCTGCAAGGCTGAAAATCCAACTTCGTACCTTGCTGTTCTCCCCCATTCTGCCAGGGTCTCTGCTTTGAAATGCCTTTTTAAAAGCCAGAAGGGCGTCATCTGATGCTGAGCAGCACGTCCCTGTACAGCGCTCCTCGCTCCAGACCTGCTGTGGGACCAGAGTAGATGGTTGCTGCTAAAACTGAGCTGCTTTGCAGCTTTAAATGCAACAGACTTCAGAGAGCAGGGCAAGGCTGGTAGAGGAGGCAGACTGACAGTGCGACAGGGGGCTGGTTAATGAAATACCTTTAAGGATTCACAGACAAGAGCTGCTGGTTTTGTGATTAAAATTTGGTTTCCCTCAAAACATGAGTGGGATCCTCAAAACTTAAGGATGCCATACAAGTCCCCCTTGCCTGCAGGCACAGCAGCCCTGGTGGCGCTGATCTGCAGAGCAGGGTGCCCTTTCCACCCTGAAATGGGCTCCTGTGGGCAAGTTTTCTGCGCGCTGTGACAGCCTCTCTTGGTGCCTATTTTCTGAATCAGTTCAGCTGCAGGCTGATGCACGGCCCGCTGTTGTTGTTGGGGTTTTTTGTTTGTTTTTCAAACCTCTTTTCCCAGGCTGTCGTGTACCCATAACACCCCAGGCATTTCCCAGGTGTCTCTCCGTTATTTCTTCAGAAAGGCAGAAGAGGGAGGGAGAAGGGGGTTTGCCTGTCTTTGAGCTGGGGAGGGGGAAATAACCAAAAAAAGCTGCTTTGGCTCAGCTGCTCGGCTGGGTGGGTGCATGGGTGCCTGCACGCGCCCGGGGTTCCTCGCCCTGCTTCTCCTTATTTGGCTGGGAGCTGGAGCGCGCCGGGGATTGGCTGCGGAGAGGGAGCAGGCAGCGGAGACGGAGAAGGAGAAGCAGGCAGAGAGGGTGAAGGGAAGCGAGCTCGCTGCCTGCGGAGTGGCAGCTGACAAGCAGAGCAAAACAACGCTCACACGCTCATCGGCATTTGTCAAGCAAATTGCAGCTATTTTTATAGGAGACACTTTGCCTACATCTTAACTAAGAATCCAGGGCCTGATCTGATCTCCCTGAAATGTAATGAGAAATACCTCTCCTCAACCTCCCTTCTCCCCATCTTGCATGTGTTTTCAAGGCACAGTTGTGCAGAGTTGTGCATAAACAAGATTTCTTGGCCATTAACAGGCTTCAAAATTGTTCTTTTCTGTGCTTCTCTGCCAGGGTGCTCTTTATTCTTATGATGATACAATTTTTTGCCTGCAGAGCCGACATAATCGACACGCTGGACAATACAGCCAGCCCTTTCTGGGAATGGCAGACTTGTTGCTCCTCTCTTGGCCAAGCATGCCCTCTTTGTGCAGCGTTATTCCCGCATGGATAGACCCACAAAAACGGTGTGCGATGCACAAAGCAATGTCTGTGCTCTCTTTGGCTTTGAAGCTCCATTAGGGTTCATTGCAACATGCCAGGGTCTTTGGAAATGCCATCAAACGCAGGGGACCGTTTAAGGGGCTGGCAGGGAGGGAGCAGAGAAACAGAGGTGGAAAAAACTAGCAAGGGGTAAGGAGAGGTGATCAGGTGCGAGAACGAGGACAGGAAGGGGAGCTGAGGCTGATGCTGGAATGGTGAGATTATCTTGGAAGTAAAGACCAGAATAAATGTCCACAAACAGATACTTTGGGAAGCTAAGCAATTTATAGGAGAAGAAGAGGGAAAGCAGAGGTTTGAGGAATGGGATTCGGGGGGGGGGGGAGGAGTAGTCAGAAGTGAAGATTAGAAACTGGAGAAAAGTGGTTGCAACAGCATTCCACTTTGCCTTCATTTTTGGTGTTTTTCTGAAATCGTCAGGCTCCTGGAGTCATGCAACTAAGTGAGATTCTCGAAAAGCTAGAGACATCAGCAGGCAAAAAGAATTCCATCTTGACTCTCTAAAGCTCTTCCTTTAAGCCGATCTCCTCATCTCAGAGGGTTTGTAATTTCTGTTGCTTCACTAGTCCAGCAGAGACAGTTGTCAGTTATTTTTCAGGTTACTGCTTCTGCTTTTCTGAGTTCTGCATGAGACTCAACACAGAGCCTTGGAAAATGAGAGAGCTGTTTCTTCAGGTCTTTCCAGACTATCTCGATGCAGGAAGCACAGGAAAATCTATCCGTCCTGTTTTTCAGACTTCTGAAATATCTTGGAACAATGTTTGAATTTCTGAGGCCTTATCCAAACGAGTCCTGAACACAGCACTTTCTGAAGTTTTCCTATCACAAAGCATCAGGCAGCTTTTTCGTGCAGCTGGCGACTGAATGGCAACGGACCTGTTGTAGACATGTTTGTTCCGTAGTTAGTTTTGGCCCACAGATGATGTGTATTGAAAAAGGGCCTGGCAGTTTGTGTCGTGGAGCGTGGTTCCTGCTGCCACCCCAGGTACCAGACTCGCTGCTGGTGTCTCGCAGCTCAGGCTGACCAGGTGTATCAGGTACATGAGGTCCTGGAGTGGAGAGAGGCCATGGTGTCACGCTGAGAGTAGTGAATAGGTCTACGTACGCATGTATGTATGTGTCTGTCTGTCTATCTATCAAATATTTTTGCAATATCTGGACTTCTCTGGGGAGAAAAATTCCCTGTGGAGACCTCCTTCTTCATCAGACTCTGCATTATCACAACAGGCAGCTCAGACTGAGCGTGTCTGAGATAAAAAAAAATATGGGACCAGGTTTATACAGCTGGTTATTTATCGTGACATGGCCTTGTTGCCTAAGCAGAACATGTGGGTTTATAAATCAGGACTTTTTCTTTAGGGTAGATTGGTGTGATTTGTAAATCTCTAATAGGATCTGTAAATCTGCAGCAGGGTTAATAAAACTAGGCTCAGATTTATAAATTGAGAGTAGGGTTTGCAAATCCATCAGTGGGGGTGGAAATCCTATAGGCCAACTCCTACAGCTGTTGAATGTTTTTATTCTCCATCTGATTTTTGAGAGAGTGATTTTTTGAAACCAGTCTGTAAGATTTGGCATATGCAGGTGAGGTTGTTGAAATATGAACCAAGAAATAGGACATTTCTTAGGCTTTAAGAGCAAGCCTAGAAATCGTGGAAACCATGGAAGAGTTTAATGCATTTTTGTGTATTTTAAATCTGTTTTTCCAACCTGTTCTTCCTATCTCCGCTTGGATCACTGTTACTGTAAAAACAGCCTGTACGCTTTCTTTCCGCAAACTACCAGTTACTGTTGAAGAGGTGACAGAGAACAAACCTTGTCCTTTGTTACCAACAGAGAGTGTGATTTTATTGACACCAGTGAAGAGAAATATCCTTCCACAGAATTATGCTAAGGCATAATTCAAACAACAAAGTTCAGCTTCAAGCCCAGGTTATTAAATCTGATACAGGAATTGGTGAGTGAAAATATCTGGCAAATACAGGCAGAGCACTCAGCTCAGAGCCGTGCAGTGCATGACACCTAGGCGTGAGCTCTGCTCTCGATGAGTTTGCACTGCCTCCTGCCTCCCGTCCTGCCCCCTCCTGCGTTGCTGCCCTGTCTGCTCCCGGCCAACCTGGCCAGGACACGTCTGAGCGTTACTTAAACCCTCTGTGAGCCTGAAGAGGGGTCTGTTTGACAGCTTTAGATACCTCTGTGGCACTGATCTTGTGAGAGCAGACACTGAGGTAGGTCACAGTAGTAAAAGAAACAAAAAATTGCCTTGATTCTCATTCTGCTGGGTGCGGTACGTTGTTGCATATTTTAAGGAAGCATGTAGGAGGGAACTGTAATTCTAAGAGCTGTAAAATGGGGGGAAGGCAGCTGGTGTGCTGCAGGCTGGACCTCGCCACGGCAGAGAACTCTGGTTCTGTGGCTGGCCTTCTTCCCTCAACTACAGCGAGTCCTAAATTTACCCAAGTTAAGACCTCTCCCTCCTTTACTCCTCATTAGAGGAGGCTTTGACAGTAACCTGGAAGTGGCAGGAACTCACTCCCTTCTTCAAGCCCAAACCAGCTTTCAGTTAATGGCAAAGGTTTAGGGAAGAAATATTCAGAGTCCTAGCTGAGCTGTTAGCTGCTGTCTGCCCTCTGGTAACCTCCCATGTCCCCAAAACACCGTCCTTCTTAGAAACTTCAGGGACTTACTGAATCCCGTCTGAAAGGCTGGGCAGGGTAGCTTGGGTGTAGCAGGTAGCGCAGCATCGCCAGCTGTTGTTCGTGACCTTTCAGCCGTTCTGCTGGTTTTCAGCATGAAACAGAGGTTGTGCTGGCTTTTTTAAAGGCTTCCGCTCATAGCAGCACTGCAATAGGCTTTCTGAAATACGAGGAGAGTCACTGGGGAGACCAGCATCTTGTTGGCGCTACCTGGGTTGCAAGAGGTCACACATGATTCTCAAGTGGTTCAGTACTTTTAAAATTGAAACTAAATGCCTCTCCCACCTTAACCACTGCTTTAATAAAACTATAAGGAGGTGACTTGCTTGAGTTTGCTGGCAATCCTGTTGCAGTATTAACAGGGAATGTTGATCACTGTCCCTACCTTGGGTAAACAGTGACACACACTGGTTTGTACTACTGCCATCCATCTCATTGCGTCAGGAGCATAGCCCTTCCATTGCAAAAGACTTTGTAAAGCAATCTAGTTCATCAGCATGAAAAAGTGCTTGACTTTAGTCCTGGAAACATCACTTGATTCTAGTTATGCAAAACCCATTAAGAAAGACTTTTTTTTAATTTATTTTCCTTTAATTTAAAAAATTCTTTTCATCACAGCCTTAAAATCAATCAAAATAAACAGAGCTGCAGCAGACTGGAATAATGTCCCAAAGTCTGTACATATGGAAGGTTTAATTTACATAAAAATCAGTGCAGATTTTTTCCCAAAAGCAACAACCCATTCCATCCCTCCCTCCCAAATCCCCTTTTTAAGAAGAGGAAAGGAGAACCTGAAATATAAGTCAAAGAGAAAAAGAATTGATAGAACAAGCAACAATAAAATCAGTGTCATGTTTGTAAATATTCTTTTGAGCAGTTGCAGCAAAAAATAGCACCTTCAAAGCCCCTTTGTACAATATATGTGGAAGCCAAGGCTTTCCAAGGAGTTTGAATGAGTTAGAGACGTGACATGATGTTTTGCTTATGGACAGGAATCATCTCCTCCAACTTTTAACTGTTTGGGCTTGTGTACAGTTAATGGAAAGAAATCAGTACCTGTGGAAGGTGATTTATTCATCCCAAGATAAGCACCTGACATAGTTTAGATCTGCTGGAGATACCATTTCTGTGGAAGGAAGCTAAATGACTAAAGGCAGGCAAAATTAATCCCTTCCTGATTGACCTGACTTTCAATGGTATTTGTATTCCTAACCCATTTAGGCATTCTTGCAGAGGGGAGGGACTCAAGCCCTTACATTCCCTTCTAGCTTTTTTGAAAACTCTTGTTTTGCTCTGAGCCATGACTCGTTAGGGGATAAACCCATGTGGCTCGTTAGACACGAGCATTCATAAAGTTCGGGGTCAGATTTCCATTCACTGCCTTGGTTTGCAAACGATTTGATTCCTTTGATTACTGGATAGAGAAAAGTGAAAGAGGAGAACGTTCCTTCCTCACACAGCAAAGCAGACATAAAGGTTAATCTTGGGGAATTCTGATTAAATGGATTTTGAACCACTCTCTAGTATCTACGCTTGTGCTTTGAAGTTCCAATCAGGCACTCCTGGAGCTGGTCTTTGCTGGGTGATGAATCAAAGCTAAGTGTAGAGGATCTTTGGATTTCCAAGTAAAATGGGCGACAGAACATTGGGGTCCGTGAGCTCAACCGCCTTGCACAGCAGGGATTTCCAAGCAGGTGGGCAGGGCTGCTACAGCCTAGCAAGCTTCTCAGCATGGATCGCAAGTGTCGTAGCATCCTTCAGATGTCTCCTATATACAGCTGCCTGATCCCAGCATCAGTCCTTGCCGGTTGTGTGGATCAGGTCCACATGCACGTATTCCTACAAGTTTCATGGTTGCTATAAGTTAGTGCAGCTCTGTGGAAGCTGGTGCAACTGAGGACCATTGGTGGCTGTTAATTATCTGGCCTAGCAGACCAGCTGCTTCTTACAGGCTGGAGCTTTTGGTGTTTTGATGAGGACTGGGTTGGCAGATCAACATGTCCCAAACAAACCTTCCAGCAAATAACTAAAACTCTTGAGTCCCTGAGATCCTTTGCTTTTGCCAGAAGGCCAGGAATTGGCCTGGGTTATTGGATGGGCTGGGCTGTGACACAAAGCCCTGATACTTCAGCATCACACCCACCCTGTTGCAGCACGGAGAACCAATGTGCAGGCTCTGCTAGAGGAGCCAGTTTCAGTCAAATGCTTAAGCACATGCTCAGATCTATCATATCAGTGAAGGAGGTAAGAGCCTGGGAGCTTCATGAAGCAGGAACAGCCTGAACTTAACCAATCCATGCACAGGCCCTGGGATGCTTGGAGCGGCCTTTCAGCCCGCAGCTGGCTTTTCTGCTCCTCCTGCACTCCGCTCAATTTCTTTAACAGGAAAGAGATGTAATGATGGCAGGAATAGCATTCCTCCCTTCCCTCTCCCATCCTTCCTTCAACCAGTATATGAACTCCTTGAACAAGCTCAGCACAGTCTCCTAGAGCACACTTCTCCGGCGTGTTGCCTGCTTGTTTTTTAAAGACTCATATAATTGTCTCTAAACCCTCTCTTTTCCCACCCTGTCACCCCCAGCTTTGCTCCATTTACATCATAGTCACTGTTCGGTTCTTCCCAGGGCCTTTTGTTCGCTCTGGGTTCTTGCAGCTCAGAATCAAATAGCTCCCGGTCCTCTGGAAACCGTTCATTATTTATTCTGAGGGGAGGATAGGGGGCCCTAGGCTTCTTCCCAGCTTTGCCAATTGAAATTCAGTGCCAGTTTGGTGGGTAGGGAGGGGCAGGTGGGTTGGATGGTTGATGCCTTCTGCTCTCAGGGCCCAGACGTGGCAGTGAGGTGAATTCCCAGAAATACGTAGCCTTCAAGTTTTCTAGGAGTACGTGGCTGAAACAATCAGACAGGACCCTGAGGGAGAGGGGGGGAAAGGCTGATGCCTTGTTTACTGCCTGCCCGGTAGTGGTACGCTTCTCCCCACAGGGCTGGGTGGTGTATAAGCAGGCAGGGGGGAGCTTGTGATGCAAATCCCTGTGAGCAGAGCTCTGCTGAGAGTCGCTAATAAGGGGCTGCGGTCCCCTGTCCTTCAGTGAATCTCCCCACTTATAAATGGGGAGGAAGTTTTCTTTAAGGGGGCTTTCTGTCCTTTTTTTGGAGGGTCAGGGGAGCTGTGAACTGTTTCCCTACAGTGGAATCAAGGAAAGTCGTTTCCTACTGAAAAAGCAGGTAAGCAGGTACAAGCTTTTAAATTTTAAATTTAAAAATATTCCACAGCCGGACCAAGGGCAGGTTCCTTAGTACATTACAGCTATGCAGAAAGAAGGATTTGGGGAGGGGGATTTAGCAAAAGTCTTAAATAATGCTCAAAGTTTTAACACCTGAGAAACGAGTCTGTGGCAGGCGTGCTTCAGGAAGCAGCTTCCACTCTGTGCTGTGCTCTGTGCTAAGTGAAACCCTCAGGCACAAAGCCAAAATGAAGTTGTTACTCAGCTAAAGAATCCCCCGCTCTTTCTCTGGACCCTGAACACTTGAGCACTGGACACACTGACAGCATTGATGCGAGGGACGTCCAGCTTTTGTCATTAGGTGCACTCTGAACTGGCAGGTAGTGAAGGTCCTGTGGCTCTGTCCCAACTAGCGTGTCTGGTGATCCAGCTGTTCCTCTAAGCCAGCCCTGCGTGTCTCTAAACTGCCCTGGGCCTGGGAGCCGCCTAACCCAGCAGTGCATCGGTCTGCCGAGCAGTGGGTGCGACCACCCTGCCTTCGGGATGTGGCGATATCTCTGCACAGCGTAACCTTGCTCTGTCTGCTTGTCTGATGCCAGACAGATATCTCAGTGGTGAGGCCAGGGTAAGGTCGTGTGTGTATGTGTGCGTGTAGGGGTCGTAAGGGGTGTGCAACGAAACCTGACCTTGGCAAGCATCTTGCAGTTACATGAAGTGAGAGCCCCTGGTTAATCACACAGTTCCTGCTCTCCCATCACCCTTCTGAGCAGAGAACGAGACTGGAGGAGCTTTGGAAACCGGGAGCTGCTGAACTGCAAACACAAACAGATAGAAGTGATGGGAGAGTGTGAAGGAGAGGAGCAAACAGGCAGTCGCCTTCCTTTTCACTGAAGCCCTTGGGACCGGGTTCAGGGGACCAGTTCCATGAGAATCCAGGGTTCCTCCGAGACCCAGATGTGCTGCTCAGCTGGTGGATTTCACAGGGGAAGACTGAGGAGGAGGAAGGGAGCAGTTCGGAGAGCGCTGAAGTGCTCAGTGCCCCGAGTAGATTTGCCATTTCATTGTTAATGTTTTTCATTGTAAACATTTGCATAATACTGTAGATGACAGCTGAAAGGGAAGAAAGTCAGAAATCAAAATGAGAGGCTTTTGGAGATGTCCCTGAAGGAGAAGCTAGGAATGATTTTCTGGAATAAAAGCAGTCTGGAAATTTCCTTTGTGAAAGGGAGTTTCAATTCTCTACACAGCTCAACACCTTAATCCCTGACTTCTGTTTTAGGCAGACAGCGCAGCCCCCGCCTCCCCCAGGCACACACAGAGTCAAACCGCAGTCAGCACTTCTATGATACCAATTCCTATTTTACATTTATAGCTGTTCTTGCACCAACTACTTCAGGCATTCAGCTCGCTCTGATTTATGTGTCAACTCTTCCATACACAGGGAATTGAGGCCTTTCATTCTCGTCCTTTCAATGATACCAAACCCAGGTGCTGCACTAGACTCGGTCGGTAAGCCCCGACCCCCCTCCCTATCACAGATGCTTGTTCCCTTGGGAGCCAGCCTGACAGCTCCTGTGGCTGCTGCAGTGCTGCGCTCAGCATGGCCAGGGCCATCTGCCTGCCCTTCGTGGGGTCGTGTCAAGTGCAGTCCTTGGAGGACAGGCTTTCTTCAGCTTTGAGGTTCCCTCCAGGCTCAGGCATGCGGTGCATGAAGCAGAAAGGGGTCTTGCTCTTCAAATTCTTGAACTGCTTTTATAAGAATGATTTGCTCGCGTTTGACACTGCTTGTTCCCCTTGCAAATTTTTCCTTGCTATGCTGTGAAGCATCCCAGGCACACGCTCGCATGGGGTGTGCCTGCTGAGCCACCATGCCTACTGATTTATTCTCGACACAGCCACCTGCTGAGTGCCGTGGTACAGCCAGGTGAAGGGTGCCCGTGGGCGCAGGCAGACATGGCCATCCGTGGGGACACTTCCTCTGCGGAGAGGCTGGGGCAGGTGCAGCAAGAGGAAAGGAGACAGAAGGGAAAGGTTTAAGCACCAGACAGGCGTGAAAGCAAAATACAAAACCTCTCAGCTTCCAGGTGGACTCTGCCCTTCATCCTGTTGTAGAGAGACCAGGTATAAAGGAACTCTTCATTTTCAACTTTGTTTTGTTCACATGTTAACATCTGATCTTCCTGAAAAATTGCTGCCCAGTGCCCAGAGCAATTCTGAGGGGCTTTTGGACAGGAACAGCAATTTTCCCAGAGAGTTCGGAAGCTGAGATTACTGCTGCGGCTCTCGATTTAATGTCTTGGAGACGACTGGGAGGTTGTCTCAGGTTGCAAAGCGCAGTCTTCCTGTAGGCCTGCTGGACTGAAGCTCAGATTTTCTGTGCTTGATTTTCTGGGCTGTGGTGGAAGTGAGGGTGAATTGCTGTCTTGGGACCATCTGAATTATGTCCGAGGCACTGGGAGGAGGCAGCCACAAGCCAGGCCTTAAGAGAACAGCAGACCCTCATTCTTAGCTGTTGTGAAGCACTTCAGTGTTCAGGCATGTTTTCAGTTTGAGTGACTTGCATGCTAAAACTCACGCAGGCTCCTGAACCCTCACAAATCTCCAAAAAATCTGCTGGAATCCTTTTCAGAGGTTCCAGCGGCAATTCAAGGACAATTCCCTTCCTTCGATGACTTAGGGCTGTTACGGTACACGGACTGCAAATCCGTTCACAAGGAAGATCCCTTTTTATCGCAGCATCATAATTTCCTCCCCATCCCCTGGTGCAAGGACCCCCCTGGGGCAGTAGCGAGCTGGGCTGGAAGCAGGTTCCCACTTGCAGCCCACCCTCCTTGGTGTGAATGGCTTCCTCGGCGTAGGCGTGCTGAGAAGAGACTAGAGAGAATCACTGCAATTCGGCTGAATCATTTTTATTATTGCAGTTTGTAGGGTTTTTTTGGGAAAAAAAAGCGCAAAATTTCTACTCAGTCCTTTCGAATGTGGTTCAGTTAGAGAAAATAAGGGTGAGAATCGCTCTGTTCAGTGCCTTCCTTAGCCACTTACACAGCTAAACAGAGAATAAACTGTCGCTAACTGTGATCTGTCAATGAACGGCACCCGCTGAGTGGGAGGAAACGGGCTCAACCCACTTCTCCCTGCCCTCAGGAACTGTCCCCTCCGGCAGCCCCAGCCCCAGCTTCCCCATCGGTTCTCCACTCAGGAAGCTGTGCTCAGGAAGGGAAGAAACAGCGGCACTAACGTGACTGGCATGTTTTCCCCACACATGCCATTCTTGCTCATAATTGGCTTTTTGTCTCTAATCCCAGAAGCGGGATTGACAGAGGGGAGAACTTTGCAAAATTTAAAATAAATAAAAAAAGAATAAAAAGGGGGCAGAATTATAGCCCATGTGGGAGAAGGGGAGAGAGAGACTTCAATCCTTTCAATTCATGCAATGTCTAGAGTCAGAGGCTCCTAGTGTAGGAATGAGTTTATAGATATTCTTGGGAAACATCTCATAATACACAGAACCCTCTACTCTGGCTCTGGTGCGTGACTGGGTCTCTTAGCCATGACCCAGTAATAGACACTGCTCGGCAGCACGGAGGCTGAGCCCAGGGTTGAAGTTTTCACCGCTTGGTAATTGGACCCGGTTGGAGCCTGGCATTTCTGCCTTGTGAAGAATTCCACAATTCGAGTTTTAATTTTGTTTTGAATGAAAACAATGTAAAAATTGCCCATGGAAAAAAGTGTCAGGCTTCTTGAAGGGGGGCAATTGGTAAACCAAAATGTTTTATTTTGACGTGGAGAGATTTTTAAGGAAAAATTCACATTTTGTATAATACAAAAATATTCCCAAGTGAAAAATATATGTTTTCTACTCTGAAAACTCATGGACTTTTTTTTCCTAAGTTATTCCTTTTCCCTGGGCCCTGTCAGAAATGATGCTTTCTAACAGGGAACGTATTCTGAAAGTTTCCAATCAATTTTGGAAGTAGTACATCTGTACAAGGTCCTACTCAGCAGTGATGAGCTGAGGTGGAGAGAAGGGAGGGAGGAGCCGATGTATGGATCAGATCTGAGATCTTGTGTTGTACAGTTTGAAAAATTGTCCTAAATCGCATGTCGTACTTATGCTAGCCTGATGCGCTCTGTTCCCCGCAGAGTGGAGGAGAAGAGCCTGGGGTAAGACACAAACAGTGGGTGAGCTGGACATCTTCTAGGGCAAGAACGTAGCACTGGGAGCAGAAAAGCTGCCACTCCTGCAGTTGTGCGGTGGCTCAGTACCCAGGCAGCACTCTGCTGTCCAAAGGGAAATGCTGCACCTAGAGCTGCATCGAACTTGGCCCTTTAGGTTTTCAGACTAGAACTAGGAAATTGCCTCCTGGGTTTTGGCAGGATGAGAACTGCAATTCTTCCCAGGTTGGAAGTAGTTTCTTCCTAACTTCCTAAGTCAGCTCCATCATTTCCTCCAAATCTTGTCCTAGTTACAAAATAAAAAGGCTTGCACAGGTTGGTCTGAAGAGCAGAAATGGTCCCGTATTTCTGCCCAGCTCTGACAAGTGTGTAATGCATCCCTTTTCTCTGGCTAGCAGAGACCTAAAGATGGCAACGCTGTGTCCAGACATCTAGGTCTTATCAGATGTGATTCAGTTCCATAACCTTGTGGAGGCAGCAGTGAAATAAAGATGCCCTTGGTTACCCAAAAAGATGCCCTTTGTTACCCTTGGTTAGCAAAAAAAAGTCACCTGTTTTGGGTGACCGCTCAATGTTTCATCCCTGCCTCTAGCACTGTTTTGACCCTGTTAAGCAGCAATTTTTGTATTGCCTCGTTGCTTAAGAAAGACTTGAGAGCGTTTAATGACCCCTGTCCAGTCAGGATCAGGTGTATTTTCATGCTTACATTTTGACATCTGTCCAGTAGGCCAGTCACAACACACAACCATCCCAGTCGAGTGCAATTCAAACTTCCAAGTTTTTAGACTAGCTTTCTTATTTTAAAAACAAGGCTAATTTTAATGCTGAATGTCACATCTGGAAAGTATTTGCATATTTTTCTTGTTCTCTCGATCGAAGAGCTGAATGGGAAGGGTTTTATCGGAGTGGCTCACATGCATTCTTTTTCAATCTCTTTTAGGGATTATGTTCTTTCCTCCGGTGCATCCAAACAGATCCTTCAAGTGGTACAAAAGGTAAGGGAAAAAAATGGAAAAGAACAAAAATGCTGGAAGGGTGACATGTATACCCCTGGACAGTTGTAGCATGCAGCGCTGTGACAAGAGCTTAGGTGAATGAGTGATGCCTTTTCAAAACTGTCCTTTAAGAGTGGGCAAAGAGCTGTGCTAGAGTCGGGAACAAGTAAAAGATTGTTGCGAGGGCCAGATCTGAAGTTTGTAAATAATAAGATCTTCAGGAACCTAGTGCCAACGGTAATAATTCTACCAGTAATTCTAACAGGAGAGTGGGAGAAGGACTAATTTAAAAAAACAGAAATGCTTTCTTTGCAGCGCTGGCAACTATACATCAGCAACATGAGCCTGAATAGTAAAGCTGACCAGTAACCAATCTCCTTTCCAAGGGAGGTCAACCATTAAAAGAAAATAGACAACACCAACTGCGACCAGGAAATAACTCTGTTGGTTTTAATATTTTCATGGATTATTTGCAATGTAGGTAAGGGAATTAGGTTTCCTTTTTAAAAAAAAGTAACGGTTGGATGTTACCACATTGGTGTACTTTAAGCCCTGTGAGACATCTTACCATCCTCCTTTCTTGTCTTTCTGCTTAAAGGCGTGAAAACTGAGCCACCTATTTAGCAAAGTGCTTGGCATCACCAAGATGAGGGTATTTGAGCTCTCTGACAGGCTCAGCTTTCATTTCAGTAGGCCTGATTCTGATCTTAGGGGAGCAACAAGGACTACCTGTTGCAGTCCGACTGGCAGAAACCGAGCCTGTGCATGCATGAGAGAACAGAATCAAACCTTCCAAAACTACTTTTGGCTCTTGGTTTCCGGCTGCCGCCTGTACACAACCCTGATTTTTCCATTTCCCCTCAGCTCAAAGAAAAGGAAAAAAAAAAAGAAACGAAAATGGAAAAGCCAGAAAACAACCCCCCCAAACAACCCATCTGGGCTGTCTGTTAAATTCAAGGCTTTGATCCTCTATTTGCACAGAAAGGAAGACATATAGCTGCTAACTCCCATTGCACAGGGCCAAGGGGGTTCTGTAAAGCATCAACGGACAGACAGGATTAGTTTGAACACAGATTGCATACCTGTTGCCCTCCTTCTGGAGGGCTGTATATGTACCACAAGAATAACAGCTGCCGACCCCAGGAGTTCACAAAAGGGACCTGTGCCAGGACAGAACCCCGCTAGCTGCAGTCCAGCGAGTGCCTCTGATGACTCGCGTAAAACTTGAGGTCAGCCTGAACTTCCAAGCATCTTCAAGACAGTTCCTGGATAATGGGGACTTCCAAGCATTGGCTGGGACGGACACCTTTTTTTGTCATTTATTTCCAGGAGGACAGTGAGGGAACAAGACGAGACTCTTGGTCAAGGAGCTGTAATGCAGGATACAGCTCAGACGTTAGAGCAGCAAAGCCAGGGCTTATACAGCGCAAGAGCATCTGTCCCCATTGTTATGCACGTGCTGCTCCAGGCATGCAGGGGCATTTTCTAGGAACTGGTGCTTTCTTCCGTCCTCCAAGCATGACAGAAGTTGGGGGCCTGCGGTGCAAAGGGTGCTCTTTAAAAAAGGAGGTATAAACTGTAACTGAATTTATCGGAACACAGGGTTGTTTCGTCAGGGGATGTGATGGAGGAAAGGAAGGGTTCAAGCTTTGAGAAGCAAATTTGGGTGAGAACAGGCACCTTTTCACTCTTTTGAACACTGTAAATAATAATAATTAAAAAAAAGACCAAATGGCCACCCTCCCCTGTCCCTCCCTCCCAATCCCAAGGCTTGCCTTCACATCATACTCTTCCTGTACTGAGACTGTGAGCTCTGTTTGGGTTTTGAGTCCGACTGCTGCAGTTCAAACTGTTTGTACAGGTCCCTCAACTCTTTGATCTCCTGCAGCACCCTCTTGGCTTGGCTCCAGGTGGAGGAAGCCTCCCCCAGCAACCTCTCAGATTCCTGCAGGATCCTTTCAGAGTCCGACTTGGAAGATGATGAGGAAGAAGAGGTGGTGGTGGTGGTGCTGGTGTTGGAATCCTTGGTCTTTCTCTTGCCTTCCCCGTAGCCCTTCACCTCTGTCAGCAGTTCCTGAGTTTTTTCCAGTTTCAGTGCAACCAGTTCTTGTATCCGGGACAGCTGCTCTGGTTCTGCTGAGGCAAACTGAGCCTCCAGCCCCCTTCTCAGCACCGCCCGGTGCGTGGAAGAGTCCCGTCGAGACAGAATTTCTTCCATGGAGGCACATTTATTCTTTTCTGAGTGCGAGAGCTTTTTGGGGACCTGTGGTGTGTACATGGTCCCTTTGTCAAAGGAGTCATTGCGCTGCCCAGATCTGTCCCATGAGGTTACCTCCCGTCTCGGGAGGCTCCCTGTCTGGCGTTTCTCTGACGACTTGACGTTCTCTGAATCCGACCGGCGCCGGCCAGCAGTTAGATGTGCCACTGACTTATCCAGATCCACCCGGAAACTCTCTTCGCAGGTGCTGTGATCCTCTGGAGAGGCGTCTTCCTCCTGGATCAGGTCGAGTGTCAGCATGCCATCAGACGTTGAGGTAGATGCCTGCAGAAACAGACAAAGAAGAGCTGTGTTGTCACAGAAACAGGCATGGCTGCACACTACTTCTGAGTGTCTCTTATACTGAAGATATGCATCACCTCTGCCAGGATGCAAAGATGGACCAGGAATACTAGCAAGTGCGACCTAGTGACAGAGCCCCAGATGCGCTGGGTTCGTGGTTCTAGCTGAGATGCAGATCAGCTGAACGGCCGTGGACAAGCCGTCTGTGCTAACCCATGACTGAGTTCCCCAGCTGTATGGCTATTCTCCATCAGGAACTTGAAGGAGCATTTAATTTTCAGCATCAGGAAAATGGGTGTCAGTGATGGCAAGCTACCACTTTGCAAAAGGGTTTGCACAATGCAATGGTCTACAAGAACGGAGGACTAGATCTGATGACCCAGGACAGCCCTGGGTCTTACAGTTTTCAGTTCAGGCCAGAGCTCAAACACCAGGTCTTCTTGCATTTACTTATAAATGAAATAGTTACAAGGGAATTTTACCTATACAGGTGTCTGGAATTTGTTATACGTACCACAGCCATCAAATGTCCCCGTGTTGGAGGGCGTCGGGAGTGCTGTATTTTTGCTCTGTCACGTGTTGGGTGGGCGAGGTAGCTGTCCTCTTCGACAGTAACCTAAAGGGGTGACAAAGGCTAGTGAACGTCTGGGAGCACAGGAAATATGAGCCATTCCTAGTTTCTGTAGCTGTAATCAGCCAGATGCACTGTGGCAGATCATCTATTCCTCCAGGATTCCTTTTCTCTTGTGACCTGGCCATATGCTGAGGGTGAACTTCTCCCACATACCTCTGGGCCAGGATCCTTCGCTAAAGGCTGTCAGGCAGGAGTGCTCAGCAGACAGAAGCTGGGGTTGCAAACAGCGAATCCTGGACTCGAATACAGAGTTTGCAATTCTGTAGTGCAAATGATTGCTGAACAGGAGGAAAGCTGTGATCACCACCTGAACCAAACCTAGTGCTGAGCTGGAATGAGGAAAGCAATGCATTCCTGACGTGCTAACTTGCTGGACTCCTCTGGCTGCCGAGCTGGGCCAGGATCGCGTCTGGGAGCACAGCCTGACTGCCTGGTGTTACTGGATGGCTACAGTCTGAACACCCTCCCTAGTGAGTGTGCCCAGGCACGCACAGACTGATAGGTTTGTAAAACCTGCCTGCACAGTGTCGATAACATACTGGTCCCAAGGGCCATCACTGGTCCAAGACTTGTAGGTGGGACTCGCTGATCTATGTGCTTACAAGGATGCACAGAAGGAGATTTGCAGGTAGAGCCAGCAGGGAATGGGGTGTGAGAATCCAGCCTTAGAAGAGTCTGTTTCCCTGGTCTCTCCCCTCTGTGACTTGATGGGATCAGATCTACTTAAGTCATTCCTGACAATTATCTGTTGAATCTGTTTGTAAAGATTTCAGTGACAGACTCTCCTTGAAGCAATCTATACCATTGTTTGCTATGCTGCTTTCTGCTCTAAAGCTTTTCCTATGGTCTGACCTTCGTTTTCCTTCACTACAGGGTTTTGTGTGGCCATCCATGAGAACAAACAGCATCACAGCAGTGGGCCGCCTGTATTGCGGTAAGTTGAATGTGGATGAGAGAGATCTGAGACAGATCTAAGCTGAAGAATAGTTGTCATGAAGCGTTAATGTGCGACAGCGTTGAAATGCTCTTTCAAACTGCAGCCTTGGTGAAAGGATGAAGATGGACTGAGGTGGGTTGACAGATGGTGCCGTGCTATTAGGGTGCTCCGAAGATAGCATGGGACTATATTGGTTTTCAGTTAATTCCTTAATTCAGTTCCGCTACTTAAAGCTCCTTTGCAAACATGAGCACATTGCATGATCATCCAGGAGCAGCAAGGAAAGACTCTCCAAAGCCCTGAGAAACCATTCCAAACATAGTCCCACCGTCCCTGTGCGAGGCAAGGCTGGGCCCCGAAGTGAAGGCATGTCACTGGGGCTGGGTGTGCCAGGGAGGGGACGGAGCCTTGGCAGCTGCCCCTTGCCATTGCTTTGCAATCAGTGCTGCGTATTAATCCTGAGGCTGGGAGGATCAAACTATCCCAGACCTTCAGAAGAGCCCACTCTGTAGGTGTCGGTGGCTGTGGTTGAGTGCAGTCCATAAAACCCCAATGGCTTTGCACTCCTTTTAAATAGGAAATGGAGAGGGTAGGAGGGGCTGCTGCTGTCTCTGGCAGCCTAAAATCTTCACCCAAGATTAAAGTTGAGACAACGGAGCCTGGGTCCAGCCCTCAGAGTCCTGCTCACCTCATCTAAGATGCGGTTTTTAGCACGTGTGATTGCAGAGTTGAGGGCATTAATCCAGGACTCTTTCTCTTCTGGACTCACAGCCAGGAAGATCAGATTTGGTGCCTACAAAAGAGGGAATTCAGGTCAGTGCCAGTGACTAAACTCATACAGAGATGCTTTCACACTGTCCCTGCCCACAGAAAAGCTACATGGCCTTTACAGCTGGCTTGCCTTAGTGGGAAAATGCAAAGCAGACCTGATCCTCCAGTCCTGCAAAACAGCACTGGTCTGCCACACGCTGCACCTGGCCTCTCTGCTTCTTGGCAGCCCTTTGCAAAGCGGACCATGATTCCTCACAGTACCCAGCTTTTCAAACCAAAAGCTGTGTGCCATATTTACTTCCCTCGTGGCTGCAGTTCCTCCTTCCCCCTCTTTGCCTTCCCACACACCATCCTAGATTTTGCCCTCATCAAACGATGAGGCAGCCTTTCTGTGCATCTGCTGCTCACATGCAATTTATCTGTTGCCACCTCAGACTTTGACAGAGCCTGTTAGACAAGTAGCTACAGTAGGTACCCACAGAAGGAGCCGGATTTTCCATACTTTGATATGTCAGATGCACGCTGAGGGCAGAGCACTTCTGAAAATATGGCCTGTATAGGGGATCCAGGATCCTTAGGGGTTTTTTTAAGCTAGATACTCAGTAGAAATGAGTTTTAGCTTCCACAGCATTTTGTTCAATTCTCTCCGTTGCTCAGGGCGCTTGGGGACAGTGCAGCCGCTTTCTATTTTCCCCTTCTCTTCCCTTTTCGCATTTCATGGTGTTACACAATCCTTATCAAAGCGTGGGGCGGGCAAGCTTGGTCTACTGAAACAAGGCAGAATGAATAGTGTAAATCCAGCTCACGTGTGTGGCTGCGGGTGGGTGCATCTGTGCCAGAGACAGCTTGCAGTTAGAGACTGGCTCTCTTTTTGCAGTGGCAACTGAGACCTCATGGAAAGTCCTGCTCCTAGGTAGCACTGCCCCCATTCCAGCACTTTTTAGCTTTCCTCTGGGCAGAAAGTACTCCTGGGACAAATTCCCATGCAGCTCTTCTGATCCTGCCCAAATCTGGGCAGCAAACCCAAGGACCATCAACATCCCTCCCTTCCCTGCCCCGCCCCGTGAATAATCGAGTGCAATCAGCTAAACCACAGCTGCCAGGAGTGGCGGCAGTAAAATGGCTTTGTCCTTGCTCCTGGCAAATGTTCCGATACCTTCCTTTCCCAAAATCAGAATGCTCTCAGGTAAGTGAATCCAGAGCTAAGTGCTTGGTCATATTTACTTAGTGCACCAGAGGCCCAAGTCCTCTCCCAGCAGAAACCCTGCTTCCCTCTCCATCTTTCACTGGTGCTATCAGTCCTGATGTGGTAAATAGACGTTCACATATTTTAAACCACGGGACATGATCTGGACTCCTACACAACTCAGCCTATCCAGTTTCACCCCCAAGATCTAATGGCTTTCTCGGGCTGACCGCATGCTTGCAAGCAAAGTGTACCGTGTTTCCAGGCTGTCTGGAGTGGGCAAGGGTAAATTTGCTGTGGTTCTTTTTGCTTCTGCTTTTGGACTTCCTGAGCTCTTCACATTTCTCATAATCACTCAGGTCGAACATTTCCTGTATGTTTTTTTCATCTTTTACCTGCAAAACACAAATAAAATTACAGCCTTGCAGATGTCGGACAGAGAGGCAGTAACAGGGCTGCTGCTCCAAGCCAGCGGGGTGCCTGGCTGGAGCCGCTGTCTGCACAGGGGGGTTGTATGTACAGAATGTGTGCTGGAGCTTCTGGTGTGTTATGTGCTCACTGAAACGTTGTGCAAGAGGCTTCCACCTTAAGGCACAAATACAGTAACGGCACTATTAGCTGGGGAGTACTACACTTGGTTCTGGGGGGGGAGAAGCAGAGATTTTCAACATGATAGCTTTGACTCGATTCTCTTCTGGAATGAGGGGGACATATCTACAAGGATAACTTGAAAATCACAGTCTCCTAGGTTAATTCCTGCTTTGCTACGGATTCCTTCGGGACTTAACTGCCTCTCCCACCCCCAAAGTTACAGGCTGAACTGACATGAAGGTGTGATCAGACTTTTCCCTGTGTTTATGCTTGTGGACCCTCAAAATGAGTAGGGTTTACTCCAGCAGCAAGGAGAGGACCCTGTCTGCTAGGAGGAGGTGCATGCGGAGGCAGGAGATGCTGGGAGGAGGTGGACTTTCATCTGCTGATTAAAAGGGGCAATCATATTAGCGCTTGTTGCTTTTCTGGAGACAGCATAACAAAAGTTTGAGGGATAAAGATTAGCACTTCCTATTTTTAACCTGGTGGTATTACTGGAGCCTGTGCTGACAGCTGATTTGGGGGGTGGATGAAGCACATCCAGTCCCAGATTACTGACACGATGCGTGTGCTGTTCTCCCCCGCTGCTGAGCCTCATCCCTTGTGAAGGGGCTATGAGCAGAATTCATCCAGGCACCAGTGGCTGCCCAGATCATGGGTTTTGTTTTGGCAGCTGCTTGCCAGGCTTTCACTGCTGGGTGGCTGGCCAGGCCCCCAGGGACCTTTGGCAGCCAGGGGATTCGTGGAAGGTTTCAAGAAGGAAGAGAGTGCTAGGGCTTGGCCTTCACTGACAGAAGCACTTCTTGGTTGTCCTTTAGAGAGTCATCGAGTGGCCACTTTGCAGCTTTTACAAGTTCTCATTTTTTCCAGGTCTATTCCCCAACACTTTCTGTATTAGCCATGGTGTGACAGGCACACAGCTATAGATAAATATCCCAGAGGCTTAAATTCATAGAATCATAGAATCATAGAATAGTTTGGGTTGGAAGGGACCTCTAAAGGTCATCTAGTCCAACCCCCCTGCCGTGGGCAGGGACATCTTCAACTAGATCAGGTCGCTCAGAGCCCCGTCCAACCTGACCTGGAATGTTTCCAGGGACGGGGCATCCACCACCTCTCTGGGCAACCTGTGCCGGTGTCTCACCACCCTCAGCGTAAAAAATGTCTTCCTTATATCTAGTCTGTATCTACCCCCCTTTAGTTTAAAGCCATCCCCCTTGTCCTGTCGCAACAGGCCCTGCTGAAAAGTTTGCCGCCATCTTTTTTAGAAGCCCCCTTTAAGTACTGAGAGGCTGCAAGAAGGTCTCCCCGAAGCCTTCTCTCCTCTAGGCTGAACAACCCCAACTCTCTCAGCCTTTCTCCATAGCAGAGGTGTTCCATCCCCCTGATCATTTTCATGGCCCTCTTCTGGACCCGCTCCAGCAGGTCCATGTCTTTCTTATGCTGAGGGCTCCAGAGCTGGACGCAGTGCTCCAGGTGGGGTCTCACCAGAGCAGAGTAGAGGGGCAGAATCCCCTCCCTTGGCCACGCTTCTTTTGATGCAGCCCAGGATTCGGTTGGCTTTCCGGGCTGCCAGCTCATGTCCAGCTTTTCATCCACCAGTACCCCCAAGTCCTTCTTGGCAGGGCTGCCCTCAATCCCTTCATCCCCCAGCCTGTATTGATACTGGGGGTTGCCCCGACCCAGGTGCAGGACCTTGCACTTGGCCTTGGTAAACCTCATGAAGTTCACACGGGCCCACTTCTTGAGCTTGTCTAGGTCCCTCTGGATGGCATCCCGTCCCTCTGGCGTGTTGACCGCACCACTCAGCTTGGTGTCATCTGCAAACTTGCTGAGGGTGCACTTGATCCCACTGTCTATGGCATCGATGAAGATATTAAACAGTACCGGTCCCAACACGGACCCCTGCGGGACGCCACTCGTCACCAACCTCCATCTGGACATTGAGCCGTTGACCACTGCCCTCTGGATGCGACCATGTAACCAATTCCTCACCCACCGGACAGCCCACCCATCAAATCCATCCCTCTCCAGTTTAGAGAGAAGGATGTTGTGGGGGACCATGTCAAAGGCCTTACAGAGGTCCAGATAGACGACATCTGTAGTATAATGTAATAAATTAAAGATGTGACTTGCACACGGTCGCGAAGGCTGTGGCTGAGCTGGGGAGGAAGCCAGGGTTCTTGATACTGTCCCATGACAGACAGACCGCTGACCTGAAGGTGCCGTCACTCGGAGGACACTTGGAGCAAAAAAGAGAACACACAGCCTATCTTCTGCCTGGCCCCCTTCAGTTTTGTATGGTCTTCCTTTTCATTGCTGTCTTTAATGCACTATCCTCACATCCCACTCCTACAGCAGGGCAGCTCTACTCTTTCCATGGTAAACATGAGGAATGTAGGTAACTGGGATGGGAGAGAACTTGGTTTTGCATGTCCGCTGAGGACAGAACTGTAGCAGGCTCAAATCCATGTCAATCTGCTTAATCCGACTCCAGCCGGGGTCATTACAGGCTGGGATCTGCAGTGGGGTTTGAGTAACTCAGGTGCCAGAAAGGCAGACGGTGATGAGGTCTTTGCTCTTGGATTTCTTGAAAGGACTCCACCCCATTCAGTATGTTTCCTCCCTAGTTTTGGGAAGCACTGAAGGAATTCCCCATGATTTTTTCAACAGAATTTAAACAAAGAAGCTGACTAAAATGCCGTAACCAGCTTTCTAACCAGAGACGCAGATAAAGTGACCATCTGGCCTTGCATAATGACTGCAGTTCCCCCTCTATCCTTTTTCCTTCTATCCCCCGAGTTTGTCTTCAAGAACTAGGAGGCAGACACTGTACACAGCTATTCTTGAAGGCCCAGAAGCTATTGCTTATTTCTGCTCATAACAGCAGCCACTGTGTATGGGCTTTTATGAACAGTCATGGAAATGTCTCTCGCAGATAATGTCTATCTATATATCCTTCCCGTGCATTTCTAATCGGCTTTTATCTCTTCCCAGTACCATCCTACAATCCACCTTTTTCCAAGAATCTTGGCTGAATTCATCCCTATTCAATTGCAGCAGGAAAAGCCGATCCCTTCTGAGCCCCCAGCTGTGGCACAGCAGCTGAGGCACAAGTCCTTACTCCAGATGTTTGCTCATGTAGGTCACTGGGACTTCCCCAGCCCTTCCCTCCTTTCTCAGACATGCAGAGCCTGCACTGTGAACTCATGGGAGCCGGGACTCAAATATCTTGCCTCTAGGAATATCTACAGGAGGCTGCAGAAAGGACGAGTGTAATTGGTTCAGATAAACACCCTTTGGGTATAGCTAGTCCCTTAAAAGACTCGGACTGACAAGTGCCAGGGCTCTAACACCGCGTTTGTCTACCCATGACACACACCTGAGACCCTGCTGCACAGACGGTATATCACTTTCGCCAAAGTGCCGTATGTGCATGTTATAAAATGCTTAAGAACTGAGAATAAGCAACATTGCATTAAAAGGATGATGTTGGGGTCCCGTTTCTAAGTTTCAGACAAGGTGGGCAGGTTCAGCCCCCCACAGGTATTTTGTGGGGGTGGGTGCATGCGTGGATACAGGTGCCTAAGGGTATGTCTGCCCTTCAGCCAGAGCTGCCGCGCAGGGAGGAAAGGCAGGTTTGATCTCACTTTGAATTGATTCCCTCTTGTACGCAGCCTTGATAGTATAATGAGGCCATAAAGCGAATGGGGCTCTAATTTAGTCATTTGAACGTGGTTTTGTTCTGCCTTCGTGATGGGAAGAGGTCTCCGCATTAGCCTGAAATGGGCTCCATTGCGGTGATGCAGTGGCAGTGATTTCACGAGGCATGGGAAGGACAGCAGTCTTGTCTCACAAGGGGCATTGCCAACTGATGTCCCCCCTCTCTCCCGCACTGAGACATGCAGGCAGAGCAAAATAACAGAGCATTCAGTGTGTAAACAGTGAAACTAGAGAGAAGGAAGGTGAAAGGCAAACTTCAAAAGTACCAGCTAGCTCTTTTGTCCTTTGTGGGAGGCTACTGAGGCCAAAAACAGGGAGATGGTGGGCATGAATTACAGAACAGAGCAAGCTCAGAGGCAGGAGAGGAGGAGTGCTCAGAGGCTGAGGATAGTCATGCAGCCCATCCTCTGTAAAAAAAAAGAAAAAAGCAACCCTTAAAGACCTACAAAACCGTTGGAACCACATTGCCAGCAAAGCCTAAATCCCGGTCACCTACGTCGCTAGGAGCTGGGTGACAAACCTGCAGGGTGTCTACCCTCCTCCACATTTTCAATGAGATTGGACCCATGCAAATAAAACCTTTCAGGTTTCACCAGCAGAGAATTTGGCTTGATGTGTTCCCAGCACCCAGGCAACGCACAGGTCTTTGGATAACATTTTGGAGACCTTTGGGAGGAAGTAGCCTCAGCTGTCAGTTCTCAGTAGGAGGGAATGAAGCGCGATGTCTCTGTCACCCGGTGTGGTTTGTAAGGGGAATGGCAGGGGCAGCATAGCAGCAGTGATCTTCATTTATGTCATGGTGACCTACCACAGCTCGTCATGCACCCAGGGTGCTCTGAGTGAGGAGTTAATCCTAGTGGTGGAGGTTTACTATGATCGTTACATTTGCTTGTATCATTTCTTCTTCTTTGCTGAATGCAGATTGAACACAGATTTTTGAAAGTGAGCGGTAATTTTTAGGCTCAGATACCAAACTTAAAACTCTTTAAGAAAAGGTCTGAGTTCTGGGAAGGGCTGAGCATCAACTCTGAATACAGTCTTCATTCTGGTTCCCCATCCCCAGACAGTTTGTCTCTTGCTTTCTAACTTGCAGGGAAGATAGAAGGCTTAAACAGGCTCTCCAGGGCCCACCAGTCCCTCTTTTCTACAACTTCTTTTCGGGAGTCAAGAAAAAGCTTCCCTGTTTGGGGCGACATATCCTCTCCTGTCCACTGCACAGGTCTGCACACCTGCCTGTGAAGCAGCTGGGGCTCTGCAGATGTGTGTATTTTTTGGATCCTGCTGCTTTCATGAGCCTTTCTTAAGGTCTCCCACACTGTAGTTTGAGGCTGAGAGGAATCAGGGACCGCTTGGCTTAATGTGCCAGGAAGGGAGAGGCCTGGATGGTTGATTTTGGCAAAATCATTCCTAGCTGGGAGGTGGCCAGTAGGTCTTTCCTTCCTCACAGCTGCTGAGTGCCTGGCATGCAGCGAGCTGATGATCTCAGAGCCTCATGGGCAGGTAGGTCCTGCACTCCTTGCCCTGCAGGGAAGCTCTGGATTGAAAGGATTAAGGTATATAAATCCCAGCAATTGCTGCCATGGCTGTTTGCTGGCTTTGCTATCCGTATTGCACCTGCCCTAGGCGGACAAAGCAATTTCTTCTGGGGTTCAGCCTGGCTCCTCCCCATGCTCCCAGAAATGATTCCACACTCCAAGTAGGCCAGGCAAGGGAAGGGAAACTGAGGCACAGAGAAGTGTCCCCCATCACCTAAGACAAAGCCAGGTCCCTAAAGCAGGGTACGTTAGACCCTGGAGCCATTAGACCACGCAGTCCCCGCACTCCCAACAGCAGCTGCCACTGCTTGGGGTGTAGCTACACTGCAGACAGCCGTGCAGCCACCAGCTAATCTGGGCCTGCAGTCAGCGGCGAGATGTGCTGAGGCTGACATTGCTGGCGCATTGCTAAAGTTCAAGGAGGGGAGCCGCATTCCTCACACGCCTCGCCCCCGCAGCTGCTGCCCCAGGGTCAGCCCGAAGGGACACCAGCACTCCCTGTGCCTGTGGGACCTGGCGATCCTGTGGACACGTAGAGGGTCAGAACATCAGCCATACTACCCAAAGTACCTGCTCTCAAAGGCTTGGAGGGCTTATTTCTAGCCTTGCAGCTAGTCATGCTTCCAAAGGTCTGTTTTCTCTTGTGCCAATGCTCCTTCGTAGCATTCTGGCAATGGGAGGATCCTTACTGTGGTTTAAATTAACTGCCCCTTGGGTGTCTTGCTGACGGACTGTTAAAATTTCCTCCCTCATCAAGTTGTCACCTGCAATAACTCCGAACCTCCTTGATTCAGATCAGGGCTGTGTTCTGGGGCCAAACCAGGAGTGAAGCGGAAGGGCAGTCACTCAGTCACCAGGCAAAGTTTTGCGGTTTTCCTCAGATCTGTTTGGTGGAGATTTGCCTGAGCAGTTCCCTGTTGAGATGTGACATGCTCAAAGCAAATGCGGAAGGTACAGAAAATCACAAGACACCAAGTGGAACGTATCCACGAGACATTCAAGAGGTCATAATGTGGCTCAGGGTGTAACAAGAAACCTACAGATTCTCAGCAAAGCTGAATATCCAAACATGGGCAGTCTCGGGGACAGCATCAGCCAGAATGTTCCCCTCTCAAGCTGAGATAAAAGTTTCGCTTCCTCAAGCTGAGCAGTTCTACCATCTAGCAAGGGACAGAAATTTCTGCAGAGCTTAGCTAAAATCAGGCTGTCACTAAGATAGGAATCCACGCATGTGTGTAACACCGGCCCTGGCAGTGCCGGGAAGCAGCACTGGTGAGGGCACTGGCAGGTGACGGGGGAGACCTGAGTTTAATGGCCTGTCCTGTCACTGGCTCCTTGTTCTTCTCAGTTCCCTGGCTGCACAAGGGAGGTAACTGTGTGGTTCTGGTCTGCAAGGGAACTAGAAGAAATACAGGGAGCATTGGGAGAGTTTCAGGTATTACAGTAAAAGGGACCTGCAAAATGCTGTGGACACAGGGTAAAATGGCGTGTGTACAGCAGGACACTGCAGATAGTCCACTTTTTCCTTGCCTAGTACCAGTTAAGGTGCATGTGTGGAGAGAAGACGGGGATAGAGGTAGTTTGTGCAGTCACTGGCGCAGCAGGACCCTGGTTTCAGCCAGAGCCTCCGGACCTCGGTCGAATAGAAGTGGCAGTGCTCCAAGAGACTGCCTCCCATCTGAACACCTGCATCCCGAGTGGGAGGTTGCACCATGAACTGGGTAGCTCAAGGGCGTGAGCATGACCTTCCAGGCCTTTTCATGTCCAGATCGCTGCCCTGAGCCAACGAGGGGATGGCGGCAGAAAGTTGCTATCTATCTACTCCAGTCCCTTGCCCCAAAGAGGCATCAGCCAAGGCTACCAGAAACACAGGTGTCTCAGAATCGACTGGCCCCTGAAGAACACCCTGTGCTGGAACCAGCTCTTTTGCATCCCAGTGCTGCACTCGAATCCCAAAGCCGTGCTGCCTCATCTCACGAGCTACCTCCGTCGCAGGGAAAGGGAGTCAGGCTGTGTGTTGTTTCTGCCTAAGTGTTCTTTGACCCTCTCTCTGGTTGTGCAGGATGGTGCCATTGAGACAGGAAAGACACTTCACTGAAACTTTTCACCTTTCTCTGCAAAGTGTAGAACAGAGCTTGGCCGAGCAGGAGAAGGAAGGTGGAAGGGAAAAGGATGGCTTAAAAGAGCAAGAGCAGGAGAGGTATGGAAGGGGCAGCAGGTCCCAGCCATACAGTCACAGACTGTTCTTGTGTAGCTGAAAGCCAAGGGTTTAAACACCAGGCTGACACTTAGCATTGCCACCATCTGTAAACACATATGTAATTGCACAGCTCTGATAATACCTTGTGCACGTTGAACGCAATGGACACCAACATACTTTCCGCACCTAGCAACCACAGACATGACACAGGGCAGAAAACATGGCCACACCGTGCACAGGTATTCACCACGTGCAATATGCACACCATGAAGCGTCGTCACAGTACCAAGTGCATGAACAGCACATGCACAGCAACACCACGAGTACTTTGCAGGCTCCATCACACGCATGAACCATGTATGTGAACTCTAGACGCTACTTCAAATGTCTACACACACACACACGCACACACCCCTTCCAGGCAGAGAGAGAGTTGTGCAGTGTTGGATGGTGCTGCAACAAATGAGGAGCGAGAACAGACTACTTTTCAAGTGCTCTTGTGCTAATTGAGTCGATGCTTTTGGTAGCAAACAAGAAAAGGCTTAAGGAAGCCCCGAGAAGCATTTCCTCATTAACATCTCGTCATCACAGAGTCCGTTCATGCTGTCTGGACAGCCCTGGGCTTCCTGACAGGAAGTGGTAGGAGCCCAGCTGTGTCTGTGTTAGTCTGACTGCTATTCCCAAGTGCAAAGCAATAACAAAGCTGTGCTAGAAACAAGAGAACAATTACCAGAAATTTGCAGGGGGGGAGGGAACCGGTGTGGAGGAGAGCAAGGGGAAAGAATGCAAAAATGATACTAAGAAGGTGTTCTTTTTCTTAGCAGAGCTCAGCTCACTTCAGCACATCTTGTCTTGCATGTTTCTGCCCTGAATGCTTTTTTTGGCTGATGACCAAATGCGAAATAATGAAGGGTTTTTTTGCATAAGTTCACAGAGTTCGGCTTGCAGCAGGGGTACAGATCGCCGTGCAGGCTCAGAGCCCCTGGCTGAACAAGGTCTGTAAGCCTCAGCTACCATTTTGGTGCATGGTTGGAAGAGCAAAAGGTTCTAGGTGTTAGAGCAGGTTTCACAGCTTCCAAAGGTTGATGCCCTAATAAAAGAACATAACTCAAAAGCCCTGTTTGCATTTTACAGGTATATCAGCTGGTCTGATAAAATATATTTCCTCTCCTTGCAGACTTGGTTTCTGCCAGGGAGAAAGCCCAGGCTTCCATCAGGCGTTCACATCTTCTCCTAACAAAAATAAATCAATCAGGGCTAGTCTCTAACCTGCAAGCCCAGGTCCTAGGTAGGCAACTGAAAAAGCACACAGATTCACAGCAGGAATCAACATGGATGTTGATGGGATTTTGGTAGTCTGACTCTGCCTGTGGGAGTTAGCCTTTTGGAAACCTATCCGTTCAGCCCTTCCAGATATCAGACCGGTGCTCAGCTCTGAGCAGTTTTACTGCTCCGCGTTATCTTCGTGCAACATCATTACCTGCCCTGAGCTGACAACCTTCCCAAGAGATCCCACAGTGTGTGACATACAATTCCCCCTTCCTAGGCACCTTGTGCCTTAGGGAGATGAGTATTATTAGACCTGCTTTCCAGATGGAGAAATTCAGGCAAAAGTAAATAAATGTCTGGTTTGAGTTCATTTAGTGAGTGCGTGGCAGAACTGAGGATAGCATCCAGGACTCCTGGTATTTAACCCCTTCTTCTGCCGTGCTCTGAGCTGACAAGGAGAGGCCGGGAGTCCTGCTTTACCCGCTAAACAGCCTGCCTTCTGTTCTAGAGCAGCCACTGAGCTTAAGAGGAGCTGACAAGAAACACCAAGGTTAAGATGAGAGTTAACTCGTAAGCTCCATCCACCATATCCACGTTGCTCCGATGGCTTTGATGGAGCAAAAATAATTTATAGCAGAGGAGGACTTTGATCTTTTGCGGAAACAGACAATTGAGTCTCCTCTCCCATCACTGCAGAAATTGGGCTGACATTCAACCTGTCTAGTGGCCATTTCCACTAGAGTTTTCAGTTCACGTCTCCTCAGGGTCTCCACTATTTAATTCTCTCTCTGGCTGCATCCAGTGCCTGCCCCATCAGCCACACCGGCAGTGGCAGGGATTCACAAGTGGAGAGGCCTTTCTCCAGAGCAGTGAAGAGCCTCTCACACAACTCATCAGCACAACCCAGCAGTGGCTCCATTTTCTCCACTGGGCATAATCTAGTGTGTGAAAAAAACAAAAGAGGCTCCGTCCTGTTCTGCTTGACAAATCCCAATTTATTAAGCTATTTGCGGGAGCTGCAGGCACCTGCTGCCAGGAAAGCGAGCGTGCACAGGGAGCCGCATGTTCCGGGAGCAGAGCTCTGAAACACGCGTTAAGACCTGCGGACAGGAGGGAGTGCTGGCTACGGGCCCCCCCAGGGCAGATCTCAGATCTTGCTGGTATGTGAAGGCCTGGCTTTGCTAAGGAATAAAGGTCCAGTCAGTACCAAAAACCTGCGCCGTCTGTTAAAAGACCCGTCTGTCTTTGAACAGAAAGTCTTGGAAACGTGCAAGCGACAGGCAGCCACACCAAACGCGTGCCCTCCGTCCATGACGCACACACAAGCGTGCTCACCCAGACAGGCGGTGCAGTGTACCACGTGCCAGGTGGCTGGAGCCACCTCGTATATTGAGATTCCCGGAGATGCCGGACCCAGTGACACAGGCGTATTCTTCAATTCCGCAGGCACACAGAGTCACTTCAGTGCGCATGCAGGCAGCCAGATGTTACCTCTGTAACCACATTTCTACACAACCACAGATTCTTCCATATAAAGACATAGGCAGTCACCGCTGCATGTTATTTATGGTCTTTCACACACACATTCATATACGTAGAGCCACAGTGCTGCCTCAGTTGCACATGCATTAGTTTTTTTCCCCGTAAAGAAATACACGCACGCTCCCTGAAACAAACACAAGTGCTCCTTGTTCAAAACTAGCACCCGCGTGGCCCCTCAGATAGCCTCGTCCCTCTTCTGGGCTCAGAGCACACAGATACTTGAGCGGTAGCTACCTAGACGTATTTGGGAGGGAGGGGTGGACAGACAGACATCTTCTTCCTGCACATCTTCACTGGTTTTGATTCCTGTATGAATACATTCTCTCTCGCGCAGGCTTTTCTGCTCCTTAGCCAAGTAGAGCCTTTGCCATCAGTTTATTCTCCAGGTTTCAAACAGTTGGGGTACCAGAGAGAGACGTAACCACCCACCTGGCAGCGCTGGGTGTCTGGGACATCCCAGTGGTACTGCAGCCAGTGGCAGTCCAGCTGGTGACTTCAGGGTGGCCAGGATTTTGGAAAACACTCTTGTTTTCCCAGGCAAGATCCAGAGTATTTCCCATCAAAGGGAGGGTCCGCACATTGCTTAAAGGAGGGTATTGTGCCACACAACATGGCTTTGCTGTCCTGGACAGCCGCTGTGCAGGTCTGGGCTGCAGAGGGAGGGTCTAGGAGGATCCTCCAAACGGGGCAGCCCTGGAGCAGTTCGGTAGCATGGAGCCCAGCCGCTCGGCTGGCCTCCCCTGCGAGCACTCCCTTGTTAGGAGCGCAGGCACCACAGTGTATCTGTAATGGGTACTTCCAGAGGCTGCTCAGGGCTTATGTGTGCTGAATAGCTCTCTGGAAGTGCCCTTTCCCTCTCCCTAGCACAGGTTCTCTGAGGAGGTTCTAAGCTCAGGCAGAATGCATCTGGGCTGCAGCCCGTGGGCTCAGGCGGTCAGTGCAGCCTGGGCAGCAGTCAGGCCTCCCGTCCCGCCTGCAGAGACCCTGCGGTTACCGTCCCAGCTGCCTTGTTCTGCCTTTGCTTCAGCAGGGCCAAGCTTCTCCCTCTACCCACCCATATGACTCCTTCCCCCACTGAATGGTGGCTTGGTGAGAGGGATGCTGAAAAGTTCCTGTGTCTGTCTCTAAGTCCCCCTAAAACCACAGACACAACCTCAGGTGTGAATTTCAGTATTATTCAGTCCCATCGCTGATACTGCACCTTCATGCCTGCTTGAAGGACCGTACAGCGTCCTGCTAACACTGTTAAGCATCTGCCCAGCCTGCAGTGAATTTACCATTACAGAGCCGCCCAGTCCAGCCTATTCCCAATCCCTTCCCAGCAGTTCCAACTGTTTCGGCACAGCCGATGCAGTCTGATCTGAGCAAGCAGCTCCCCTATCATTTGGACTTGGTCATGGTTACTTCTCTTCCGGGTCCTGGCTCAAAAAGTACAAGCTCCAGTTCGATCCCTGTTAACCAGGCTTAAGCATATGTTTCTGCTCAAGCACGTGCTTCAGTGTCGCCTTGAATTGGGACCCCAGTACAGAAGAACCATTGACCCAGACTGGTAGAACACGAGGCGGCAGGTAAAATCCTTGCAGCCATGTAATCTGTCTGTAGCAGTTTCTAAACACTGATCTGTGGCCCCAGAGGTATGTGAGCGGCTTGTAAGAGTCATGCAAGACAAGCAGGCCTGCTGTTGAGAAATACAGTCTGCGTTACTACTGGAAAATTTGGAAGGACCACAAATCAACGGAGATTTGTACCACTCGCTGTGTACCTCTCGCATCCATCTTTCCATCTAACTTGTCCCATCCATAAATGTATCTCTAGATTCATCATAGGTTTAGTGTCTCATTACCACTAGTGCTGTCTGCAGTCTCTAATCTTTCTCTTATTATGTCTCTTTACCTGAGCATTTCTAAGGCACCGAACCCCCAGCCTGCAGACAACATTTATTCCCCACACCCGTGTCTCTCTCCGGTTCTGGAGCAACCAAGAGATCAATGGGAGTGAGCTGCGAAATGCCAACACATAGCTAAGCACGACCTGGGCTTTCGGTCCACTTTTAGGCTATTTCTGTGTTCTAATAACCCCTGATCCATCTGCACTTTGCCATGCCCCGTGATTCAATTAGCCTCTAAATTGAATTATGCTTGGCGCTCTGGACCCTCTTATCCCTCCAGATCCTAAACTGATAAAGCTGGGCCAGGTAGCCGTGCATCTGAACAACAGACCGCCCTGCAATGCCCGTCGGAGAGTAACCTCCACTTACGGGAGGAAACCCACCGAGACCCAGACCCAGATCCGTATTTTTACCCCAAATGCCCTGTCCTAACGCCAGCCTGACTCCAGACAGCCCCTGTGCCTCTTCTTGTGGGCCCAACCCTCACTAGTGTTTTTAAAGAGTAGGCAGAGGGAGGCGTGCTGTTGCCTGGGGATTTCTTCCTGATGAATTTATCAAGACAAAATCTAAGGGGGCAGGCTGTGCAAGGACAGCCGGATTGCAGCCTGCCAGCGCCTGCAACGCTCAGCCTGATGGTCACATCCAATTAAGTCTAATGTAAACACTACATTAAACCCCAGGCCCCAGCCGATGTTGAGCAGAGACAAGGGGGAGGAGAGGGGGCACATTTTTCAACAAGGTGTTGAATCCATGGTTAAATTTCCCCGTTGTCCTCTTGTAGTGTGGTTCAGGGGGAAAAAAAATACAGGAGATAAGGGACCCATAAATGGCTCGATTCCAGTGGGGAGACCACAGTTATTTCCAAATAGAGCAGTGCAGCAGCTGGGAACAAGACCCCTGTCGAACTTAATGACAGAGGACAGGCACAGAAGGAAGCTGGCATTGCCGTTTCACCGCGGCGGAGAGAAGGATGAGGGTTTTAACTCTCGCTAAGTGAATCCTTTCATGTGTCCAGTGCTGGGAAAATGTCTCCCAGCCAGAGCTGTCTGGGAGAGTCGCTGTTGGAGCTGTCACACCAACCCAGGCCAGGTTTCTCCGGTGCCGACTCGGGGAGAAGTCCCCGAGAAACCTCCTGAACCCAGGCTGGCGATGGAGGGGCGATGGCTGGGCAGGGGCGCTGGGGAAAGGCTGGGGCTGCTCGGCGTGTGCTTTTCATATGCAAAGGGGAGGAAAGGGGGGATGGGAAAGGAAAATGAAACCGATCCTACCTCCTTCTCTGAGATGTAAAGCTGATCTCCCTTCAAAACCACATAACGGTTTTTCCAGATTTCCCTAAAAATGCCTTTCCCGCAAAATTTCCGCACCCAGCCGACCTTCTCTGGCTGCACAGATTGCTGGTTTCCATCCTGTTGCCCCTAACACAAAGAGAGAGGGAAGAAAATGGGGGAAAATGGTATTATTCTTGGTTTTACGCTCCTCTTCTCCCCCCCTCCCTCTTTGCCCAACTTTCGCCTCCCCCTCCTCCCGGCCCCTCTCTCCACCGAAGCTGGGACCGAGGTACTTTGCTTGATTCACTCTACATAGATTTTTCTGCTGCAGACATGAAGCAACAACAATAATACCGAGGGGATGATGCAAAAATCGCAGGCAGGGTTTCACTCTGTGCGTTATATAAGAAAGGCTGTTACGTTATATTCGCCTCACACAACGTGCATTTGCCATTGGAAAGAGGAACAGGAGGGTGTTGGGGAGAATTTAAACTAGCTGATTTTTTTACTACAGTGAAAATTGCATTTTTGAGCCGTTTATGAACAATTAATCCTAGAGGCGAAATCTATGTATGGGTTTATATTTAAGATTTCTTCATAGACAGCTATAAGATCTCTGGGCACAGCAGGCACACACATACGGCACAGAGCAGAGAGCGAGCGACAGATAGATGGTGTCTCTGTATTTTATCGTTTCCTTGTGATCAAAAATGAAAACTGCCTGCCTACATCGCTCCGCACTAAACGGCGAATAGTATCTCCTGGCGAATTCAAGAGGAAGGAGAGGCACTGGGCAGTAGAGAGAAGGAGAGACGGGTGCTGGGTTTGGTTTTGTTTTGATCTGGTTGGGGTGGGTTTTTTTTTTTGCAAGGCAAGGGCGGGGGGAGCAGAGGCAAAGCGAACAACTGGAAATCAAGAGACAAGCCCCCCTCCCCAAAACATCCGGGAGCCTCCCCCACCCCACCGTGCCCCAAAGAAGAAGCGATTCGACTCACCCTTTTTGCAGAATTATTTTTTTTCATCATTCCTTGGTGTGCTGCGCTGGAGGGAGATTGGGGGGGGGATCAGAGAGGGGCTGCCGGCGGCCTCCTCTTGGGGAGAGCGCGGCTGGGAAATACACAGGGTACCTCCTCTTACTCCCTCTCTGTCTTCACCCTTTGTAGATCACAGAAGCTCTCTAGTTACATTAAGACCAGCCCGCCTCTGTAATACATCCTTAGCCATACAGACACAGCATCCCCCCCCACCAACCGGCACCACCACCACCATCACTGAGCTCTCGTGGGCTTGCACTGGGCTGGCCTGGGCTCCCGAGCTCCATCTATAGCCGTGCGCGTATGACGTCTGGGGTTCACAATAAAGGGCGAATCGCAGCCCACGAGGGTTTTTCTTCTTTGTTTCTGACTCACTCGCTGATGTGAGTGTCCGGATGTGTGTGTGGCTGGATGTGAGTGTGTCGAGGCTGGGGTCAGCGGGGGGGCGGACAGGAGCAGACAGCACATTGTCAGATGTCCCCCCCTCCCCGTGTCCGAGCCACATTCCCGGCTGTGTCACAGGTCACTGCAAAACTTCCTGGGAGACAGAAAAGCGGCCAGGTGGCAGTGGGAGGGTTTTCTGCCAAGAAAGTGGCTGAGTGTTTAGCAAGTATAAACAAAAGCACTCTGCAGAGAGGAGCGAGGAGATTCCCTGGGGAGGGGGCCAGGGGAGAAGGGATCGCTTCCTAGCGCTGAGGCTCTGGTAGCAGGGACTTACACTGCAAAAAGACAGCGGGATTCAGAGCACAGCTTCCCAAAAGTGAGGAGATGCTTGGTGTCTTAAAAAATACCCTTTTTGTGCTTATTTGGTCTCCCACCTGTATGTCCTGCAAGGCCAGGACTATCCGAGTGTGGGACTGAGGTCACAGGCTGGGTTTGTAGCTTAAAGAGATGTGTAAAAAAGAGATAAAAACAGAGAAAAGAGGAAATAGTTCTGTTCAAAACTAGATAGATAAAGAGAAGGGAAGAGATTGATCAGTAATTGATCAATTGATCAGTTGTATGCGTTACAGTGAAAACCTTCCATCCGATCCTTAGTCTGGCACACACCCACACTACCCATTGTAGACTGTATTTTAACCCAAGTACTTTGGAATTAACGCGTCGAGAATACTGATGATGTACTTGTGCTACTAACATCTTTTAAAACATTATATGCTGGAAGCAGAAGCAGTGGTTGAGCACTTGGATTAGAGAGTATTTTCAGAGTTTTTGTGAGTGGGGGGCTGGCGGGTTTGTATCTTTTCTTTTTCAAGTGCTGGCATTTCTGTAGTGCTGTCCCGTTTGTGTCGTGAGCTGAATACCTGGGACAGCGTAACAAGCTACTGTCTAAAACAAATCCACCCTCTAAGATGCTCAGAGCAGGGGTTGCCTTTTCCTTCTGTGCCTGTGCAGCCCTGTACTCCGTGGGGCCCAGAACTGGGAATTGCCATCTCTGTGCCTCAGTTTCCCCTTTTATACCATGAGGATAATTGTTTTTTGGACAATTACAGCGTGGAGTTAAGAAGTGGCTAAATGCTTTAGTATTGCTTCCCTTATTCTCTTCAGTAAACTCAGCGGTGTCAGGTGCTGGTCTGTTCTGCTTGAGAGGCACTGGCTTAGGTGGGTACGACATAGCTTCTTCCTGTGGAGTGGGGAAGAACCACAGTGATGGCACGTGTCCATATAGAGCTGCAGAGGCCCAGCAGCGTCACCTACCCTGGACAGCTGGATTACGGCATGTGGGCGAAGCTGGAGAAGAGGGTGAGGTGTGATGGCAGAGGGACGGAGATGAGTCACGCTCACTGTAGCAGAAGTTGACTGTCTAAAGCCCCCGGTGCCGTTTGCAGGGTCTCTTACTGCCCGATGGAGTGTGCCAATTTATTTAATAACGTTTTGCCTCCCAACTGGACTTGTTATTCTTCACGTCCTGTTTTCAGTGGCCAGGTCCTACAGAGCACCCCAGAGGTGGCTGCAGGCCAATGCCAGATGGCACGATGCTGGTAGCAGCGGGAGAGCTTTGTCATGCCCTTTGAATCAAGACTCATGCTGGTCAGGGCCCACTCTCTCCCCAAATGGCCTCCTTGCAGGACTGTCAGGACAGCCCGGCACTCACAGTTACGTGCTGTTTTCACCAGTCTAACTCAGATCTCTGATACTCGGAGCACAGTTTGTCTTGGGATTGTGTTTGGGGTTTTATCAAGGGATTTACGTGCCAAAAGACTTACTGTTAGGTGCCTCATGGGAATTTTAAAAGTGGATGGAGAAGATGCCTCACGCCCACTGAAACCCCATTTAAGAGTCTATATCGTACCTTAGCTATACACTTCCCGCAGCCGTATGCCAAGTCACTGGTGTGAGATTCCCCATTGTCACACACGAATATTTAAACCAATACACAGCATCTGGACGTTTGCCACAGGCAGGATTTCGGCTGTCACTTAAGTTGCCTTTACTAAAGCAGCCTCCTGCCATCGTCACGACACGGTGTGTACCCACAGTGTGGTCTGATGGCACAAAACTTGTTTTCATCCAGTTGCATGTTGCCAGCGGGGAGCCCTGGGTGGTGGAGCGTGGTCTGGGTGCCGGCAGCGCGCAGAGGAGACGCCGCCTTCGGAGGAATGGCTGCCTGAGCGGCAGTCGGGCTGATGCCGCCGGCATGCTTTGCGTTATTGTTCTGGCTCTGGCGTGCCTTCTCCGGGCACATCTTGCAGAGATCAAAGGAAAGGGCAGTGGGTCACTCCTACTGGTTTCTTCTGATCCTAACAAACTCTTGTTCGGTGGTTCCCAATAAACAGCCCTTCCCACTCCCCCATCAGCAGGTAATCAATTTATCCAGGCAGTGTAAAAGGGGCTTTGAAAAAAATATAAAAAGCATTTGACATCATAAATCTCTGTGGCACTTCTAAGTCTGTTCTGGTCCTGGGGGGAGTGTGCAGGGCTCCTTGCTGGAAGGGGCCATCCCTTTCTCACACGAACCACAAAGACGAGGAAATGCAATGGCCAAGCAGCCCTGGGGGTGGCCAAGGAGGGTCTTCAGCCACTTGGGAGCCCTCCAGGCGACGGCCTGGATTTCCATGGGCGCTGATGGCCCTTTGCACTGCTTACCCAGCAGAGCTGGACTCTCATGCCATGCAAATGAACGTCCCTGGCCATTGTGCCTCGTGCCAGGGAGGTCACCTTGATAAAGGCGACCAGATAAAGCACCTGCACACATGTCCCAAGGAGGAGGAATTTAGCTCAAGTTGAAACCCTCGGGCTGTTTTGGAAAACACAAGGGGCGTAGCTGGTTGAACAAGCCTGCAGGCAGTAATACAACAGTGACTCACGTTTGTAAAGGATGTGACCAGTGAATGGTCTGGAAACATCAACAATTTATATGGAAGGAAGGGAGATAGGAGGGAGTCCAGCTCCAATTTCCGTGCTTGAAACAGGCGGTCACACTCCCAGCGGTGGAACTGACCCCCGGACATTGCTCACACTGGATTTACTGGGCTGGGAAAGGTGGCTGGGAGGGATGGAAGTGGTTGTGGCCTCCCTGAGCCACGTTTGCACCGGTGTGGCACGTGAAGTTGTCTGTACGGCTGTGCAGCTCCCCCACCCTGTCCCCATCCCCATCCCTGTCCCCGTCCCCGTCCCCATCCCAGCTGCGGCGAGCCCCGATTGTCCTGTGATTTGCATTCATGGTTACCACAGCAAATATGGCCCTGTGCCCACAGACGCAAACGGCCCCAATGAAATCAGTGGATCCCACATACCGGAATAGCTAATGGAAGAATTCAGTCTTTTATTAGCTGCTAATTAACTCAGTCCATAGTTTAACAACCTTTGTGTAGACTGTATTCTGGGATGATTTGTTTTCCCAGTTTGTATTTTCAGTAGCGATGTATTTTTTATTGTAGTTGCAGGATATATGAAAAGTACCTAATAAATAACACTGCAGGAAAAAGCAGCTTGTGGCCCAGAGCTGGGAACAACCACCTGGCCGTGAGCAGGAAAGGTGGAACCAGAAATGTTTAGATTATAATGTTACAAAACTACGGCGATCGCTTCTTTAGTACCTTCTTGCAGTAGCCCTGAAGAGTCCCTGTCAGGATGTGATTTTCCTGTTGTGAGCGTCGCCAAGCGACTTCGGTCCCGGTGCTCGGTGCTGTACATTTGGAGGTGCAGCACAATATTTCCAACAGCCCCTGCCGTGCTCCAGGACTCCTCCGTGCTACACAAACTGACCCAAAGTCTCCATCTTTTGCTTTGTAAGGCTGTAGTCTGAAAAACTGGTGCCACAAAGGCCCTCCGTACTACTCAGCCGGCACAAAGGGCTTTGAATCTGGGCACAAGGAGGCTCTTGCGGCGGCAGGGGAATGCGGGAGGGTCTCCACAGAAGTGTGGATCGGGGTTGCGGGTGCAGGAACATTCCTCCGTGCACCTGCTGGCATAAAGGACTGTAAGCAGGGGAGGCAGTGGGGAAAGTGGGAGCCCTGGGTTGGTGCACCATCCTTTGCAGGGGGGATGCGAGCCTGGGGCTGAGTTCCCATGCCACGTTTCACTCGCAGCTATCTTTTCTCTAAGGGAGCAGGGAACAGGGAACAATGGACTTGCAGGGAATTGCTAATATCACGGCTTCGAATTTTGTTACATGGAGCACAAAAATATCATTGTTTTTAAAAGAGGGGGGAGGGTGTAAGCGGGAGGGAAAGGACCTTGAAAATGTGGGCAAAATGAAAAGAGGACCTCTCTCTAAAGTTATGTTTATGTCCTCCTGCTTTCTGTCCTCAAACATCCTATTTGCTCTGTTCAGCCCAGATGTTGCAGTTTTGCTCCCCTATGATGTGTTGATTCATAATAAACAGTTACCAAAATATCTTCTTGCTGCAAAAGCAGAACAACAAACACTCTCAGTTTATTTATGTATTTAACACCCCCCCGCATAATTTTGCCTCTGGATATCAAGTGTGAAACTGCTGCTTAGGAGATGAATTGCGTTTAATTAGGACATGTGTTTTTCCTTGTCTCTGAAGATAATTACAGCACTGTTGTCTGGGAGAGGGGTCTGCTTGATGGGAGAATTTACCCCTCTGGAAAAGACCAGGCCAGGGGACTGCCTAAGTTTCCTTTAAGCGCTGTGACTCAGCTCTCCTCTCTTCTCTACAGGACTCTTTCAGGGTCTGGTGGCTCAAGTTGGCAGCAAGATCTGAGAGTTGCCTGCTGTAGAGTGACTCACTCAAGGCTCTGCCCCATTCCCAACAACTTAAAATTTACTGTATGGGGCAGGGAGAGGGTGGGAAAGACAGGAGAGAGAGAGGCTCCTGTCCAGAGAAGCACTCAACAGGGGTGTAATTCTGAGCAGGTCAGGCTGCGTCCATGTCCTGGTGATACACCTTAAATCCTACAGGGGCTTCCAGCAGGGCAGAACCAGAATCAGAGCCAGAGCTGGAGCTGGAGCCAGAGCTGGAACCTGTCTCTGGCCTATGGCCTGCAGGAGGAGATCTTAGACCTTCACACAGTTTGAGCCAAGCTCATCTGCAGATCAGGTTGGCTTAGGCTAGACATGAGCTAGGGCGTAGGCAAACAAATTTGGGCCACTGGGAACTTGGGGTCAAGGGCAAGTTTGAAGTTGAGCTAAGACAACAGTAATAAGACTTAGTGGAAGGGCCAGGAGGAGACTCAAGATCTCCAGAGACGCAGTCCCGAGCTCTGTCCACTCCTGGCGTATTATTTCCCATGTGAAGGTAAACTCTGCTGAGACGAGACACCTTTATACCAGCCTAACTTCACAGTACATTCAAGACTGTCCCAGTATAGGTCTAACCAGTATAAACCTCCTGCTAAACGATTGCGCCTACTGCATTCCTACCTGATGGCCATTCTCTGTGACTCTCCTTTCACTGGTGCTTTGAAGCAGTTGCAAATTTAGCATCCCCTCTCCCTTGACCCTGCAGCACTGCTGATCTGATGTTAAATAGCCTCCAAGTAACAGAGAAACAGGCCTTTATTTCCCCTGCAGGTTATATTAGTTATAGACAGGTTTGGAAGTTTGGGTTTGTTTGTTTTTTTTCCTTAAATGAAGTGCCTCGTCTATGTGTTCCTGCTGCAATGTGTTTTCCCTTTCTGCCTTGACTTTCCTCCCAGAGGTCCAGTTTTATTTAACATCTCTAATTTAATGATGTGGAAGGGGGAGGAAACCAGCCTGCTAATGAAATTTGCAGAGAGCTAACAAACTGGCCAGCTCTGCAAACATTGCTCAAGACTGAAAAGACAACACAGGAGGGGGAGGTCAGGAACCGGAGTGGGTATATCCCAGGGTGGGCCTTGGCCTGGGAAATTGCAGGCTAATGATCCCAGGGCAGAAAGGGTCTGTGGGGCGTGGTAAGATGGTAAACATGGTAAACTCCAACCTGCTAAGGGTGGAGTTCACCCAGAGCTTCACACCTTGTGCAGGGCTAGCTCTTCCTGCAGTGCGGGGGCCAAAGAGGTAGCAGCATTCACCGGAGCTAAAACATTAGCAGAGAGGGGAGGAGAGAAACCAACACAACAACATCTGCCTGGCTCTGTCAGCCAGCACACAGCCTGAAAAACGTGCATCTTGACAGGGTTTTTATGCCCCGACTTACCCCTCTGGCATTGCTCCAGCAACCCTGCCTCTGTGGAGAGTTTCAGCAGAGTGAAGAAGCTCCTGGGCTACACCGATGCTGACTTGGGACGCGAGCCAGGTTCTCTCCTTGGTGCTGTGTCCTCACCCCCACTCCCAGTGGGACACAGGTCCACAGCACGGGGAGCCGCGTCTCTGCAGATCCTCACCACATCCCTCAGGTACGGCTTGCACGATCTGGCTGGAGGGATCTGCTCCTTGCCCGACGATGGCTGCGTGCTTTTCCAACATGAAGAAGGGCTGTCAGGACACCTGTGGCAGAGTCCCCGAGGGACACCGCTAGCCAGGCTTGGCTGGCCCCCTCGCCACTACAGGGCTTTGCTCTCTCCCGCTTTGCTCCACATCAACAGGACTTATTTGTGATGCTAAGATAATTCCCAGGGATTTCGGAGCTTATTTCATTTGATCTGGCTTGTTAATTCCCACGTCAATTGCTGATTAAAGGCCACATGTCAGAGATCTGGAAACTCACTTGCGGGTTTCTCAGCGGGACCCTTCGCGTAACCGTGGGGATTGCAGGGTCCCGGCATCTATGGCTGCCGCCGCTCGACATGGTTATGCCGAGGGTGGCAGGCTGCCATCAGCTGTGTAGGAGAGAGCAGGCGAGGAGGCAAGTAGCAGGGGCAATTGGGGGTCCTCAGGTCCTGCGGTGCTCACGAGCACTCTGCTGTCCCTCACAAGGCTCCCCCAGGGACAGATTTACTGGGTAGAGCTAAGGGGACTCTCGCTCCTCATTAGGATCAGTATCACTTGTGATAGCCAGGGCCACTAACCAGCAGAGCCCCACTTTGGTCAGCACATAGCAGATAAAACAAGAACAAAAATCCTTGATTTCTGAGCTGTCTTAAACTCCTTCAGTTACAAAGAAAGGAAAAGCTGGAAACAAAAAGGATTTTTTATTTCACACCTCTCAAAATGTTTTGATATTTTCTAAATGAAAAGTTTTTCCGAAGTTTTGATACTGAAAAAACAACCACCACCCTAACAATTCAGCAAAACACGTTTGCAAAGTGTTTCAATGCTACCACACTTGCATTTTTCTCTGAAAAAGCAGCTTTGGTGCAAAAACTTCACTTAGCTCCAGCCTCATCCAGTTTCAGCATCACGCAGAGGTATCACCTCCCTTTCTCTGTAAACTATTATCACATCCTCCACATAACAGCAACTTGCACCTTGTATTCCAGCACTTGGGTACGGAAAACAGCAAGGGACATTATTCCATCTGTATTCTCTCATTATTCCTGCTCCTTGAATATATTGAAGCTGTGGCCAAAAGAAGAAATTGCAAGGCTCTTCCCATTTTGCAAGGAGCCTAGCAATTGCCCAATAAATCTCCATCTGCAGAAGTATTAGTCACCCATGCCAAGGGAAGAAGCAAGGGTTTGAATGACTGAGACTCTCCCATTTTGCCTCTGTGAGCGCAGGAACAATACAAGCCGAGCCACAAAAAGCCGTGGCTCAGCAGAGTGATAAAGGAACCAGCCTCGCAGAGAGTCTTCCCACCTCCTACCAAGGGCCCTGCTGTTTCCTTTTCAGCTCAGTGATTCTTCCATGAGAAAATGCCCTGGGAAACTGATTCTTCAGCGTGGGGGGACTTTTTGTTCATGATGCCCTAAACCAGAGTCATCATACGCCTTTCCTTCCAGACGGGAAAACAGAATCTTCCTAAGACGTCAGAGGAAGGCCCCTGGGAACTGCTTCTCTTCCCCCCACCCATCCAGTAAGTTACATGGCCCCCAGAAGGCAAATTAATACCCCCACATACACTGTGGGCTAAAATTGTCTTGAGTATGATCTGTGCATCCACTGGCATGGCAGAAAGCTCTGAAAAAAAAGACACAGCAAAATCCAGTGGCTGAAAATTGAAGCGAGTCCAATTTTAGCTACAGTGTGTACTTAAAAAGAAAAAAAGAAATCCAGGGAGGATAGGCAGTCTGGGGATATGTGTTTTTAAACAAAGATTGGGTACATTTTTAACATGCACTTTAGCTTAAGCAGAGTTATAAATGAGATGTAGAAACTACTGAGTAAAGTTCTCTGGCTTGTCTCATGCGGCCCAGGGTGGGTTTAGAGCTTTGTGTGAACCAAAAGCCCCAATTCCCTGTTCATTGCTAAAGTGCACTCATTTTATACCAGCGCAACAGTTCGTGAGCAAAATCCTTACAGGTGCCTGGAAACAGGATGCCGATTGCTGCAGGCTCAGCAGTGGCGAGCCCGTGTTACACCCAGGACCTGAAGCTCTTTTTGCAGCACAGAAGATACATGGGGTGTCTGAGCCTGGGGTGTGTGGGATGCCAGTCTCCCCAGCAGGACTCGGCCTCTAAGACACCGGCCCGGGAGTTGCTCTTGACAATCTCCAGTTAACAGCAGGGATGCTCATCAGGAGGCAGCCCCCTCAGCAGCGCCTGCTCTACCCAGAAAGGATGCTCCAGGTCCAGCATCTTTCTTTCACCCCCCCTCTGTGCCTCCACAGGACCCACAGTAGCAGCTGAGCTCGCTGGGGAGAGCGGAGGGCTCTCATGGGCATTGGCAGAGCTTGGCTCAGAGCTGTGGTACTAATGCAAGGGCTCCTGCTCTCTCGAGTAATTTCACTCCCTGCTGCACTGGGAGCAGGTGCCCTGGAGACCTCTTTGCTGACGGCCCAGCAGAAATCGCAAGCCAGGGATTTCGCTGCCTGGAGAGCCGTTTTGCCTCATTTCTGAGGAACGATTCGCTTTGCCTGCAGGAAAGCAGTGGGATTCCAAGCAGGAGGAGGAGGCTGAGGTGAGAAAGCGTGAGATACAAGGTCCAAATGCGACTGGGAAAAAAAAAACCCAAAACCCAGCATTGTGCCCCCTCTCTCCAATTTGTTATCTGCTCTGGTTTAAAAAGCTCTGATTGTTTACCACAACGCTGATCAAAAGGGAGCCAGCCAACCTTACATGATGTCAGCTCTGCCTGAGCCTTTGCAAAGGGTGGCACTGTGATCCTCCAAGCCTTCATGTTGTGAAGCAAGGGAAGTGCAAGGGAAGCAAGGGAAATAATGACTGTGCAGGGGGCACGGATGGGTCCCCAGGACTTTGTGTCAGGCTTGGTCCAAACCTTCAGTGCTTGCATTTGCCAGTAAGCAAAAATGTGTACCAAGGAGGCTGCAAAAGGCAATACACAGGAGACGGGTTTCACATCGGAAAGGCTGATGCAACATCACACGTTGTAGGAGTCTCTTAATCCACCACTTAATCCAGTACCAGGAGCACAACCTTTTACAATATGCTATTAGGAAACAGAGCTGCCTGATAAGGTTAGAGCCTGCTGGCTAAATAAAACCAAACACCTTGTTTCATTAGGTACCTCTCCCGCCTCCAGCAACAGCGTCGACCCCACCTTGGAACTCCACTGCCTGATGAGGACTACAGCATTGCAGGGCGTTAATCCTACAGGGAGGAGAGGAGCAAAATGTGTCAGCTTCCTACATGCAAGGATGAAGGCGATGGACTGGAAACTGTGCCAGTACCCATCCCTTCCAAAACAATGCCTGACGCTCCCGAGTTAGAAAGGAAATGCTCCCTAATGATGTGGCGTGGGAACTCTGCCCCACGGCCTGACCCCATTGTTTTCATGCGAGAGCCCTGGAGCAGCTCCACAGCGCACGTACCATCAATCCTTCAGCACTGCAGGGAGATTTTTGGATGGACAGGCGCCCAGGCTCGGAGTGACCTTGCTTCAGGGAATTAAGCCAGAGAAATGAGTGTGAATTCAAGTACTTTCCATCCACAGCAACTCTGCAGAGCTCTCGGGGAGCTAGAGGTTGTCTTATTTAATTATGGGAAAGCAAGAGATAAGGGAAAGACTTGCTCATTGGTAGCGTACTTTCAGAGAAGCAAGGCATCCAGTCTACTGTTTTGACTCTTAGTCTGTGCTGCTTTTCACAGTTCCTGTACCTAAAATAAAAGGAAACTGGGAAAAAAAATTCCTCTTGAAGGTGCGGAGAGCCTGCATTTCTCTCCTGGATGCCTGCACCCTCGCAGGAGGCAGGGGCTGGGATTACAGCTCTCGCCCTGCTTGTCTCCACCTTCCACAGAGCCAGGGTACGGGAAGCAGAGCGAGCACTTTCTGGTCTAGCTCGCATGCCTAGGAGGATGCCAACAACCCTCCTCTGCTCCCAGGTCTGCTCCACAGTTACAATTCTCTTGTTTCTTTTCAAATCCAACATGTTTTATTACTGCTAGAATTATTTTTATTGTTAAAAAAAAAATCACAACACTTTTCCAGTTCACAACTTGGGAGCAAAAACAGGGGCATGGAGTTGTGTTTGTTTCTTAAGGTAAACAGAAGCTAATAAAGAAGATTAAGAATGTAATTACACCTTAGTGGCATTACGAAAGGGATATTAGGAATCATTTAATAGACAAGAGGTTCAGTCAAAATGGGTTATTTAATAGGACTCAAAATATACAGACAACTGAGCAGAGCAAAGGGCTTCTAGTGCCCATCAGCTTCACCTTCCAGAGATGCACACAAAAGTCTGGGCCAGGATCATTAGATGTTCATTAGGGGACTCATATCGTGTGTTTTGACAAATCGACTAAAAGCACATCTTTCCCACAGGCCGGCAGAGCTGCAGAGACTCGGTGCTTCTGTAGCGACATTTTTCCCAGGCTCTCCTGCAGGTTACAATTCCAATTACGCAGCCATGTCCCGTTCAGAGCTGTGTTTGTGAGAAGACAATGAGGGTGCTGCAGTCTGGGGCATGTCCTGGTTCATCAGGGCAGATGCCAACTCCAGCATTCACTGCCCAGATGCTTCTCGTGCCCATTAAGGTTCCTGGCATGGATGGGGGAAGCTACGACAGCAGCGCAGTGCAGGAACGTCCAGTTCTGCTCCAAAGCCAAGTTCATGGAAGCTCCGGATGGGCGAGACAGCAATTTCTCCAAGATTCACCGTCTGCTGCTTGACCTTGGCGTAACTTGAGAGCTCTCAGTGCTTCGGCCACGGAACCCCGAAGCTGTAACTTCCTCGAGGAAGCTGCCAAGCAAAGTTAAGGTTAGCAGAGACAAGGACCAGCTTTTCACTCATGCAGATAGAAAGTAACCACATGGCCCGGCCTTAAGCCTTTGAACAAAACCAACAAGTGCTCTACAACCTCAGAGCTATGTAAACATCTGTTTTCTCCCCTGGTGTCACCAGGATGGGGGGACAGAGCCACTCCTTCATATGTGGTGACGGTGGCAAAGAGGACAAGACCTGCCCACAACAGCATGTGATCCAACAAAAAAACCCACCCAGAACAGGGATCCCGGTCCCAACGGTGATGTTCCTTCTCCTCATCAGGCTCACATTAAACTCAGCAGCTCGCTCCCCAAGGAGGCAGCAGCGAGGAAGTGACAGGGATGGTCCCTGAAGGAGTACGTGACAAAGAGACACTCATCTCCTCTAGTGTAAAGGCAGCATCCTGAGAGCTGGCATCGGGGCTAACCATTTCACTCTGCAGTCGAGGGACAGCGGCACGGTGGACGGATCACCCTCTGACTGATCTACTCCTCCAGCTGCTTGCAAGGGGAAATGTCCTCAGACTGAGACAGCTAAAGTTAGGAGACACTAATCCAAGAGGAAATAAGTGAATGGCAGCCTTGGAGAACGCTCCCATTTTCCAGCGACAGATCCTCCCACCAGCCAGGATGAATTCAATGAGGGAGAACAAAGTGCAAAGCTATGGGACTGCAATGATCTGCCCTGGGGACCAAAATCTGGAGCACCAAACTCTGGGACACCCAGCATGGATCACCAGGTCAACATCTTCACTGAACGTGGTCAGTCATCCTTAAATGCTCCACCCCGTCCAGGAGGTCTCTTGTCTCTCCCTGTGCCGTGAACGGTAAGGCTTCCGGAATGAGGGCAGCAGCTCCTCGCGGGCTCAGCTCAGCATCTGGACCGGGCTGGCAGCCCCACTCGCCTTTCAGTAACAAAGCCAGGAAGGCCAGCGTTCAGGCTTGTTTTTCTGCTCACTCTCAGTCTTCCTGTGTGGATGATAAGGCAGGAAGAGGCAGGGTGGAAACCTCCTGCTGAGGCACCCTTGACATTTCACAGCCAGGGCTTTCTGGAAAGCAGCCCTTTGAGCAGCCTAGGTCACTGCTTGTGCCTCACTCCCCAGCTCCTCAGCCTCGTCTAAGGGCTCACATCCACAGCAAGACCCTCCCTCCTATTTCCAGCCTGTTTAGATCACACTCAAATCTAAATAATGAGCCACATGGAAACCTCTGGGCGCTAACCATTCATTCAGTTGGATCTCGAGAAAGTTTTAACCCAGTAAAATGCTTAAGCACACACTCAGCTTCATCCCAGTCTCTCCTCTATGATTTTCCAAGGAAACTTAAGGGAGTTTGGGGGCTAGACCCCAAGGAACTGGTGAATTTGAGACTTACGTACAAGTTTGCCCTATAAAGTCAAGCGAATGGCTCAACCGCAGACCAGAGCAATGGTTCCACACAAAAAACAAAAGGCAACGCATTCAGAGACACGTTTGAATAGGTGAACTGCTTCTCAAGAAAAAAATTGTCAGGTGGAGATCAGCTGCTGGGGGCTGGCGTTGGCCAACTGCAGAGGAAAGAAAGGTCGAAGCAGGCAGCGAGCATGCAGCAGTTAACGAAAATGTCTGGGAGTCAGGAGGGCTGGGCTCTGTGTCTTGCTCTGGTTCAGATCCTGAGATCCTGAAATCAGAATTTGCAAGACCGTTCAGTCCTAGCCCAAATCTGTTTCCATTTAAGCCCCATTACGTCTTTAGGAGCGGAGTTAGGCTAAGCATTTGATAGTTTGCAAAGTCCCATTCTGGAATGCTCATGGTGCGTCTTAAAAGCCTTGTATGGACATGGCTGAAGTCACGATCACTGTGGAGGCAACTCTGCCAGCAAAGAATTTCCCCTGCATGCAGGACTGGGGTTGCATGGTGCTGGGTTAGGTGGCAAGGGAGATGATTTCTACCTTGACGAGTCTGCAAAATGAATTTCACCCATTCTGTCACCAGGCAGTCTTCAAAGGCAAATTTTATCCCTGAAACATGCCACAGCGTTTCATTTTTCAGGCTTACACCTGTCACGAGCACAGATTCATTTCTTATCTGGGTGGACGGGTATGTGCAGCAAGCTGAGAAGTAGGTATACATACAGAGTGGTATTTGTTGGAGCTGCACCAAGGTCAGCTGCATCACGCCTGCACTCCGGCAGCCTCAGCCCCGCTTCACAGAGCACAGCGGAGCTTAATCCAGCAAAGCACGCCAGAGCAAGGAAGGCTAAACCTTGGGAACACAGTTGTTTAAATAGGTCTAAAAGTGGGTTAAGGTTTGAGACTAATTCAATCCTTTCAAGAGGGAAAAAAAAAAACCTTTGAAAGAATAATGCTTTAAAGCTCCTTGCATTGTTTTTGTTTGATTATAGGCTTTTATATGCCTTCGTACGGCACTCCTGCCTGCAAAAGCCAAACGGGAGCACGGCATACAGAGGTGAGCGCTAGACTAGGACCGAAGCTTGGACCTGGTCCCAGTTTCACCAGCAAGTGACAGCTCACTCCTGCCTTTCACCGCTGCTCCCCACCTCCGTCTTTCAGGTGAGTGGCCTTGTCTGGAGTATACACCGACCAGACTGCCTCCTCCTGTGTGCTGATAACAGCTCCTGAGCAGCTAGGTCTCCGCGCGCCACTGTAATACAAACACCAGAGCAAGACACCTGCGAGTGAACCTTCACGTGACATCCCTATACATCTGTATGAGAAGTCTCTGAAGCCAAAGGAGCTGTGATGACTGCCCACAAAATGAAGCTCTGGCCCACTGGCATTACTTCATCGGAGCTACTTACACCTGCCGGTCTGTGCAGTTTGGGAGGCAGCTGAATACTTTGCAAAACCACAGCAACGCTCCCACATAAGATCTAACGAGGATACGTTACCAGGAAGATAGTTACTCTGGCAATGCGACACAGTGCTACCAGTTTCTAGGTTGACTCATTCCTTCAATATGCTGATCAAGTTATCTGAGCGTTAGTGCTTTTTTTAAAAAAAAAAAAGGTAAAGAAATAAAAATCAGGATATACCACGAATCCTACAAAAATGTGATTCCCCTAAAGCAGGTCTAAAATAGGTCTACCTGCCAAGGTTGTGAATCATGAGGGTTTAAAAAAAAAAATAATTAAAATCTCATGCAAATGCCTGCACCAATTTCCAGATCTCAACACCGCACCGTTTAGAAATACGCATTCTGGGAGGGCAGCAGCCTGATTTATAAGAGGGGTACAGGAACACTGCTTGCGCTATGGTCATTCAGCTCTGTGATTACAGCTAGAGAGCTGTCCCTCCTCCAGTTTTATTTTTAGGCATTAGAGTCAGGCAGACTGAGTTCTTAACAGAGAATGACTTGCTTTTATTTTTAAAGGGGACTCCTGTTTATCTGCTATCTGGAGAGAAAGTTTGTGTGTGGAGAGGGAGATGCAGTGAGATATTGTCACTTTATACTTCAGGAAGGTCTTAGAAGTGGGCAGCACGACCATGTCTGAGCATCTCCTGCGCAGGAGGTCTCCCCGTCTGGAGTGCAGCTGATGTAAGAGCCAAACTCCCACCTGCGGTGGAGGGGTGAGCTGGAGCACAGTAAAACTGCACCGTGCTGCGGCTGTTGTTATTTCCCAGGACCCTGAGGATCCTGCGAGAAACAGAGGGAGCACCCAGCACAGTGGTCAGAACTACCCCAGCTCTGGCTGGGAAAGCCTCTGATCAGAGTGCAAATACCAAACCACAGGGAGAATTTGAACTGATCTCTCCGCTCTACTCCAAACCCTCCCTCCCTCCATAGTAAGGAGGAACCGTGGCTGGTCCAAACATTCCTCCCAGAGGCACAGGTATCCGGTGACCAGGCTCCGCCGGCTAAGCACACCGCAGCCGCGTTTGGCACAACCAGGCTATTACTGTAACTGGGTAAGTGGGTCAGGCTAGATATCCCCCTGGATTAGTCACAGCAGGTTTGTGCTTAACCTGTGCTCTGGATGAGTCAGCCCCATGCACCAGATGTTCCTCCTGGTCTTGGTCTTCCATTTGTAGTCGATTATTGATCATTTTTTAACCCTTTCTCCTCCAAACCCAGCAGAATTTCTTTGAAATCCATTTGCCTGTGCAGAAAAAGAATGGAGGTGGTTGCCTGTGGGACTGGTGGTAAAACTGTTTGCCAACAGCAAGGAATCAGCTCCCTCGCGTTGAATTTTCTTTAGGAAGCGGGGGAAGCCAGAGCCACTTCTTTCCAGCTTTCAGCCCAGAGAAGGGGAGCGGTTAGGAGGCGCTACCAGCCACATTAGGCGCTCTGACTTCTTCAATTCAAAGTCCAGTAATTGTGTTCTTGGCTTTTCTCTCCCTGTCCTAACGCCACAGCAAAGCTACTGACTTTAAGAGCTCTTTGCATTCTGCATTTTGGTATGAGCCCGTGACCCTCCACAAATGTTAACTTAAAGAGTGGAGAGCAATTGAAAACCCACAAATTTAACTCCAGCACAGTTTTGCTCAAGTTCATCTGGTTCCTGCAGGTAATTACAGATGTTGCTATGGTCAGTGTTAAGGAATGGCACCAAGTCAAGAAAGAACTCTTCCACCATAAATATAATTTAAATACATAGTAGAATCATAGAATTGTTTAGGTTGGAAAACACGCTTAAGATCACGGAGTCCAACCCTTAACCTAACACTGCCAAGTCCACCACTACACCATGTCTCGCAGCGCCACATCTACAGGTCTTTTCAATACCTCCAGGGATGGTGACTCCACCACTTCCCTGGGCAGCCTGTCCCAATGCTTGACAACCCTTTCGATGAAGAAATTTTTCCCAATATCCCATCTAAACCTCCCCTGGCACAACTTGAGGCTGTTTCGTCTTGTCTTATCGCTTGTTCCTTGGGAGAAGAGACCCACACCCACCTCACTACAACCTCCTTGCAGGTAGTTGTAGAGAGCGATGAGGTCTCCCCTGAGCCTCCTTTTCTCCAGGCTAAACAAGCTGAGCTCCCTCAGCCGCTCCTCATCAGACTTGTGCTCTCAACCCTTCACCAGCTTCGTTGCCCTTCTCTGGACACGCTCTAACACCTCGACGTCCTTCTTGTAGTGAGGGGCCCAAAACTGAACACAGTATTCAAGATGCGGCCTCACCAATGCCGAACAGGGGCACGATCACTTCCCTACTCCTGCTGGTCACACTATTTCTGCTAAGAACCTGTGATTAATAATCTCCAGCCTTCCAGCCCTTCCATTACAGCTCGTTACATTGCAGGAAAAAAACAGGTAGGAGCTCTACACTCAGGTCTTCCTTTATCAAGTGGTTCGACCCATGGCCAGATGCGATGGCGTAGCTGCAGACCGAGGAGTCCCCAGCGTGAGTCTGCTGTAGAAGAACTGCATTAAGTGGGCAGATGTGGCATTTCAATTCTCACACGCCGGGCGCAGCTCTGCAGTGAGCTGTTGCCTAGGCTCGTCATGCAGGAAAACACGTCCGGGAAGGCTTTTTTACCTTTTCGACAATCAAGTCATAATAGAAGTATTTTTAGTAAGGCTGCCAAAATTTCAAAAGTAACAGAGGCAGCCAATCTGGTTTGATTAGAAAACCACTGAAAATTCCTTGACAACAACAGATTTTTTTCCACCCTGCTGGCGTTTCTCAAAGGATCACAAAGCCTTACCAAGTGCCTATCTGTATACCCTCCTAGACTTAACAGCGCGAGGGTTGCCTGTTAACGGGAACGGGGGGAAAAAAGGAAGAATTAAGTAAACTGAGATGGGATAGATTTAAGGCCTCATCTGCAGCAAAACTGAGCGTGCGCAATCAGAGAGATTTTCCGATCTTTGGATTTCTGCATTTCTCTGGCTTTCATCACTTGACTTTTCAGCACCCCCGCTGCTTTAATGCATTTTTTTCTCACAACTCTTGCTTGCAGCCAGGAACAGAAGACCCAAGCCACATTCCCAACCCTATCACTGACTGACCTGCCCATGGCTAATGTCAGGAAAGAGGCCGAGGAGTAGGTGCACTACGTGGATTTATCTGTTAGAGGTGGAGGAGGGAAGACAAGAAACAAAATTTTTCTCGTACCTTGTAAAATCACTGGGATTTTTTCAAACAGGGGAACAGACTCCAAGAGTACAGCCTGTTAGCTTCTGTAGCCTGATTTATTTATAAGGAATCCCTTAGACTCCATGCGTCATTTCAGGATATGAGCATTGTTATTAGATGCCTGCCCCTATTTTGCATCTATATGGATACAAATCCATGAAGATCAACAGGGACAGATTCTCCTTGACATGACTGTGTAGAATAAGGAAACTTTAAACAGGTACCTACTATGCCCACTTTGAGACCCTCTTTGCAAACACAGAATGTTGTATTTTTCATCCCCACGACGAGTGTTTTTCACCTCCACACTTTAAAGCATCTACTTACAGTATATTCACTGGACAATGCAGATGGTCTCTTAAACAGATAAGCTTCCCGCAAATACACAGCTCTGACAACATAACCAGCTCCAAAGGCTTGTTTGCCTCCTGCTTTGTAAAAAAGCAGAATGGATATCCCTTAAGCCATCCCCCACCCTATAAACACAGATGTTGATCACAGTTTAAATTGGACTGGTAAGAACAATGAAAGCACAGGATTAGTGTGCTTACATGTGCTGCTTAGCGCATTAATATAAAAATCTCCTTGTTTATTGTGACATATCAACCCTAATCCAGCAGAAATAAGCAACAGTTCATTAAAGGAAGGCCACTGGCTTACTGGCGCAGCTAGGACACAATAAAATCTAGGTTTCCTCACAACAGACACCTCGGTGTCTTTCCTGAAATATCTGTGATCCTCGTGCACTTTGTTAAAATTGCGGTTATCACTCAGTGGACAGGAAACTTCTTCATTTCTCAGTGACGTGAGCGAGACAACTCGCTTCACTGCACAGGCTGCTCCTCCTGCGTATGCAGGAGCTAAAGCAGGCCAGTCTTCCCTTGAAAAGGGCTCGAGATTACTGACTCCAAAGTTCTAATTTTTTTTTATTATTAATGTGTCCTTTCATCATTTAGGAAATCTTATTCAAGCCACTAGGGAAAAGCAAATATATTTGAGGTAGGGCTATTTTTAGAATGGGACCCTCGACAGTCCTCATCCCGGAGTTCCCAGACGGGACCTTGTAGTAGTCAGCCCTTAAAAAGCAACAGCCTTTTTTTTTTTCTTTCTCTTTTTTTTTTTTTTACTTCATTCTTTGAAATGCAAATTTTGATACAGTATCCTAGTTTTTCTGTAAATAATTCAGAGACTGCGCCAAAACGTAGTCGCGGTAGAAGCCCTAACTAGCTAATGTTACTCATTACAGCACAAATCTAAGAAGCGGAGCCCAACGATGTAGCTGCAAATCTTGAACTTCATAAAGCAGAAGCGAGAGATGGTCCCCGCTCAGAGACCTTCTGGTGCAAACAGACAAAGGAGAAAGTTGCCCAACGTCACCTAACAGGTCAACAGCAGAGCTGGGACGGCAACCTAAAGCTCAGACCATCTTCTCACACCCATCCTGCTCGCCACACTGCTGCTTTCCTTCTCCTACTCAAAACACCGCTGGTGAGTTTCCTCTGTTCCCCCCCACAGTGACAGTTTTTGCTGAATCTGCTACACTGATACACTTTCGGGGCAGGTCTTAACCTCCAATATGGTGTGAAAAACTCTACCATCCCAGAGGTCTCCATATCGCTTACTCTGGTTTTTCGTGTTTAGCGTGGCGTGATGACAGTACCACCCAGGTTCTCAGCACAGATGCTGGTAAAAGTTTAATGCAGGCATGTTGGTAGATGTCAAAATCAGCCTCAAAATGCACTGGTAGACTAAGAGGTTACGGTGCATGCCAGGCTGAATACGAACCAGGTTTTTCTGCATCCTTGCAAGATGACAATTTACTTTACTTCTTTTTATCAGTCAAAGAGCGGCTAGTATGTCCGCTGATCTCTTTTTCTTACTATTTCTAGGCTTGGCTAAAACAGGATTTAGTTCAAAGGCTACTTTGTAAAGCAGAAGGTTGAGGAAGCCGGGTAATTTGGGCAGGAATTGGTCGATATGTGGGCTAATACAGACTTGCCTTTGTAACCCAGTTCATAAAAGCAATTTGCTTCTGGGCTAGCATCAGCTCAGGAGCTTTCCAATCATCTGACATTAAGCTAAAGTAAAGGCCAAATTTCAGAGCAGGCACCGTGAATTTGGAGGGTTTGGGCACTTTTTCTGAGCAAGTGATGATAGGAGCCACTGGATTTCCTTGCGAGAGAATTGTTACTGCTTCTGTGCAGGCAGCTTTGGAGCCTGAAGATCCCTTACAGGCATGAAAAGGAAGGGCAAAAGTGCAGGGATTTTATAAATATCACACTGGACTCTGATGCAGCAGCAGCGCACGTATATGGCATGAAAACCAAGCCATTTTTTAGCCTGCTCGCTACACTTGAGTCCACCTGTCAGTAACTGAGATCAATGAAGTGCTTGACAGCTGTATTTCTGACATACAACGCCTGCGGTGTTAATAGCATGTGTTTCCTGACCTCCAGGAGACTGCTGAGGCACCCAAAGCTGTTAGTCAGCTCTGAAAATTTCATCCCAAATGTTGAGAAGCATAACTTTTCCTTCCTGTTGCAGGACTGCATTTTGTTTGTGTTTCTACGTGGTAATGTTGAAGCTCTCCTTCCACCCCAGCTGAGAGCAGGGTGCTCCCTTTAATCTCAGAGCAGCTGCTGGACAACGCCAGGGACTCTCCCAGGACTTAGATTTCACCACGCTTCCTGCTGCAACACATGGGAGAGATGTGGGTCACCTGTCACATTCCTGCCGTTACCCTCCTTCCGATAACCGATCGGCTCCCGGCCATGGCAGCGTCATTACGAATGGGGACGGAACGGAGTGGTGGAAAGGAGCAAGGCACGTATTGAAAGAATTCATGCTCCTTTGCTTGGCTGGCAACAAGTCATGCTGATAGGAAACAATCCCCAATATGGTCTGAATTTTCACCTGTGCTCAAGTACTCAGATGAATAATTTGGGTTCAGGAACCATTATTTGTATTTATAAACCAGACAGTTCATAGGAAATAAGCCAGGCATTCCATATCAACAGGAATTTTTGGCCAGCTACAGAAGAGCAGTTGCAGGTTTCTGTACAAGCCGTCTGACTCTGTAAATCCCAACTGAGACCCTTAGGAATGGCTCGCTCAGCTCAGCGCAGGGGACGTGAAATACCATCAGCATTGCCCGACACGAGCCCTTCCAGCTCCGACAGTCAGCTGCTGGAACGTCCCAGAGACAGTGACCTAGGAAATCAATGAAGCTCAGCGTGGTCAGTGCTCCTCGGCGTTGCTCAGTTCCTGGAGGGATTAAGCCTTTACAAATGTCTGGCCTCCCAGGAAAGGCAACTCGGAGCGTACAGCAAACCAATAAGGAAAGCTCCGTTCTCCAGGGAGAAATGCAAAAGACGCAGCCAATACTCTGCAGGCTTGTGGGCGGCAGGGAGCCTGTTAGCAGTGTAATCATAGAACTCAGTTCTAATCACAGGTACATTAACTTCACTGCTATCAAATGCAGTTGCTCCAGATTTCAACAGGAGCAATGAGACCACAGTCGCTTTTGAATTCCTGTGTGCCGCACTGGCTTCCCATTCATATTAGAGTGTGTGGTGAATTACAAGCAGGAAAAACTATACACATCTACTTCCCTGCCCTTGAATTCAGTAAAATGCACATTAAACCTTCAGCGTGGTAATAAGTCCCTCAGCCATAATAAGCAGAGCTGGGCTCGGACCGTTTTCTGTGTTTTACTGTGTGATGAAGATCCCTGAGGCGTCACAAATTCACGCTCATGTCAGCAGTTTTACACACACAGAATCCACAGTAAATACATGGTTATTACCTTTTTGTGTTGTGGATTGTGGTCCCACCTAGGACGATCCGGACCCCCGGGTTGGTGCGGTTAAGGTTATAGACAGTCAGCGCCTCTTCGTAAGTTGCCCCTCCAATGATGAACACGATAATATCTTGGGGCCTGCAATAAAGATGCAAATGTTGAGACGGGATCAGACAAAACACAAGGATAAATCCTGTACCTCTCATGGGCGCTGAGGCAACGATGATGTTCATTTCTCTCCCCAGACCATGTCTCATTTCTGTCATAAGCTGGGCTCACGACTGACAACAATGTGTAGCCCATTAAATCGCTTTTAAAACATTGTCTCTCCTAAACATTTACACAATGTGCTAATGGTCCTTAAAAGCCTCCTCAGCAACACCCACACGCTGCATCCCTGTGGAGCTCCACCATGACACGTACGCCAATGTTTAATGCATGATCGAGACACTGCTGCGGCTGTTAAATTAAGATCAATTCAGGAGTCAAACGAGGACAACAGTGGTGCTTCAGACCTCTTGGGCTTGGTTTGAAGGGCACGGATCAGCTGCAGTTTTGCTGGCTTTTTACAGAACTGCTGGGATTTACGCAGAATTTTTACCTCTGAGGTTACATTCCCTAGCCAGCCTAGAAATACAGGATGTTACAGAGAAGTAGCGTGAGGGGAGAGGGGGGGAAGGAGGGAAGTGCCTTCATCCGACAAAATACAAAACCAGCCATATGCCCCGCACATTCTGCTTTCAAAGGAAGGCTGCACTTTCCTTGCACCACCCTCCCCAGCCACTTAGGTTTTCCACTCTCAGGGACAGCAGAATGTGCTTGCAACCCGTAAATCAGCTCTGCCACCATCTACAAGCTGAGAGAACAATTTCTGCAGAATCTACAGCGAAAAGGTGTGGATCACATCCTGTCAGTCATCTGCTTGAGTCAGAGCAGTCAAGTCTCGACACAACTAACTTTCTGTTGTGGTCTCAAAACTCATCTCTGCTTTCCAAGCAGGTATTTCGGCTACAATACAGCTGCGTGCTGCAGTGGTGGAAGCAGCAGGCATTCATCTGCTCTGCCTGTGCAAGCTCTGGATCAGTGACAAAGCAAATGGAGCATGAGACAGGGATGACCCCGGAGTGCACCTAGTCTCTGTGCCTCTGGTTCCTCCCTGCTGAGAAGCCAACCTGCAAAGCCCTCGACACCTGTTACTGTCCAGGGGAGCAACACGCGCATCGGAAGGACGAACATCGAGGACTTCTTCCTTGGCATCACTGAACAGGCAGTACTACCAAGAGCAAAACTGCTTCTGCCGTCAGAATGGGACACTGGCTCAGAACAAGCGTGTTAGCCACCAGATCCGCGCAACTGCCTCCCTGCCCCTGGAGAGGGTGCAGAAAGGTAAGAAAAATTCAGGGAAAAGATGAGCCCACACCCCTTCCCAAAGTGATCTTTGTTACCGATAACCTTCCAAATCGTAAGTATTTTCAGAAAGTTTGGGTCAGGTCTGCATAAGATGATTTGGACAGACAAAAGGAGATTTCAGAGATGCTTTAGAAGGTGGCGGTAGTCTCCCTTTGTGGGGTGGAGAGGGAATACCGCAGCCTCGATGCCTGGAACGTGGGAACCCCATCATTTCAGGCACACCCTCTGGTGACACACAGCATTGCTAATTCAACAACAAAGTCGTTGCATTCAATACAGTTCCTCCGCAGGTACTATACAACTTGTTATCCATGGGAACTATAATAATTCTAATAATGGCCAAGACTTCCAGCTGCAGTTTGCTGCACAGCTTCCTTGGAAAGAACAAGGCTCAAAGTGGAACCCTTTGTAGAGAAGTCCGCAATAGTGGAACATGCTATATTAGATGCCTTACGCCTGCGCTCTCTGGACAGAGCGACAAGTTTTACCCTGCATGTGATTCACCCCTTCCAGCCGGGAGCAGAGGTGTAGGCAGTGCTGCCCTCGGGATTTCAGCAACGCAGTCTGTGCTGTCTTCACTTCCCTCCCAGAGCCCCAGGAGTCGGTGTGCTCATCTCTCCCTGCAGAGCTACACAGTGTCCCCTGCACGGGAACAGCCTGTGAAATCTTCTGCACTGCAGCCTTAAGATAAGCAGGTTATATATAGCAACCGCACATTCAGGCTGTGCAGGTTCAAACATCTCACTGAGGCAGACAGAGGTTTTTGCACCCTAGTGACAACACAAGTCACTGAGCCAGCCCCAGAGGACAGAAGAGTGCTGCACCTTGTCTTTTTAGGCATACGGCTTTGGAAACTAGGTGCAAACGTGCCCGAGTCTTTAGGGGGTGGAAATCAAAGGAAAGGGAACGCACAGCAATGAAGTAATCTGATAAGCCACTGTCAGTTGTCAGAAAAAGTATACCTAAGGTCTCTACAGACCCACTTTTATCGTGATGCATGTGCCAAGTAGGCCATGCCACACTTCGCTTCTTAGGTTGAGAAAGCTGCACCTCCCCAAAGCCCAGTAACTCAGTTAGGACCTTTAGGGTTAAAGTACCGTTACTAACTGGATCACTGGAGCAACAAAGAAACAAACCAGGTAATTTCTTACCAAGCAGTCTTGTGTAGACTGAAATCCACAGGATCAGTCTCCTGGTACCATCATTTATGCATTTTTGGTTGGAACTATCAGAGACCTAAGGAATTTAGATGCCGAAGTCGTGTGGCTAGCTCCCATATACTCCTCTGGAATACCTTAACATTTACCAGCCTTTAAATTTGCCATCAGCTTTCACTGTCACCGTGACACCAGCCCTGCAAACTCACATCACTGATGCACTTAACAGTCCCTGAAGTCAGGGCTATGCAATGCTTGGTCGCAGCTTTCTCCTAAGAGTGAGTTAGAGTTACATTAATTAGTCTAACAAGATGCTGGATCCCCACAAATGAGGGTGAGACTGTGCGTTGTCAGCCTGGTCACTTCATCAACTCAAGGCGTAATTGAAGATTACATCCACTGGAAGGGAAACCGTGTGTTTCTTGCTTATGCAAAGCCCAGATGCAGAGGAGTTTGCTAGTTTCTCAACCCCGGGCTCAAGAACAGAAAAATACCTTGTGAAGGCATTTACAGCTGTCTTAAAACAGGTTTGAAAAAGATAAAGTGCGTTTTGAATCACGTCAGGTTAAGGAGGAACTAAGTACACACAGGAGAAGTTAGCAGCAAGTCATGAAACCCTTCCCGCCTGTACTCTTCCCTCCCACTCCTCCACTAGCTGTTAAGTGAAAGCAGTCTCACACACAGCCTGTCAGGTACGGCCACGTTTTATGCAACACTGATGAGGATTACATATGTCATCAAATTGGTAAGGCAAATGGGTCGGAACTAAGGAGGGATACAAACCCTGTGAATGGAAGTTTAGAATTTTCTGATACATATTGTTTTCCTTGCTGCTGTGTTTAGAAGACCCTCTCACGGCACAGAATTCCCCTGTGCTAGGTGCTGTACAAAACAAGAATAAGAAAATGGTTCCTTTGCCCTTTAAGTCATTTCTGTACTTTTTACGAAGCAGCTGGCACTATCCAACTCGGGAGACTAAACGGCCCAGTGATGCCATCACAGACCGCAATAAAATTTCTCTGCCATCCTCAATCAGTAAGTCTGGGTTACACCCTGTGCACGGCTTTGTCACTGCGTATTAGCAGGTTTTGTTGTGGTGGAGAATCTTTGTACGAAGAGAGGAATAGATCGACTGATACCCAGAGAAACCTACACTAAAAAGATGTCAAACAGCGAAATCCAGAAAGGAGGATAATCCAAACAGACCCAGCATGGGAGAGCTGGTATCTGCACTGGGCTGCAAACTAAACTGATAATGCCTCTGAGATGCTGGGGCGCAGGTAAGAAAACTTCCTGCTTGGACACTATATCCTGGTCTGCCTCTATTTCCCGTGCAGTTGTGATTGCTAGGTGTCAGGAGCATGGCACAGACCACGCTTATTTTTGCTTTTATATTGCTACTGCCTTTCTTACAGGATTAAGCCCGGCATGGGGGAGTGGGGGCAGAACTACAGCCTCTCTCCCAGTTCAGGTGCCTTGCTCAAAGCACCCGGCATTTACCCTGCAGATTTCTCACAGACCAGAAGCGAGCTAAGTCACGCAGAGGCAGACTGCCACAGGAAGAACAAAGGGATCTTGGTGTTCTCATGAAGCGCCCAGGGAATACTGCTTAGATCAAGGGCAAATAGTAAGCAATTTCGGAATAGGCAGAAACCACAGGACTGTTATAGGATTAGGGGGAAAGTAGTCGACAGCAACACTCGCTCCAGCTGTTGTGCTCCTCAGGCCCCATTTGTGGATGTGGCTATGTATCTCCTCGGGTTAACTACCAATTTAACAGCTAAATGCTCAAACACTTCAGACAGGAGGAAAAAGCAACTTCCTTGAAAAAACAAGGACACGGTCAGAGTTTTGCCTTAAAAAAATCCACGAAATGCAAACCATACTAAACACAAGAGAACATATATGATTTAGGAATAGCGCTACTTTCCCTAATCTTTAGGGCAGTATGTGTGAGCTCAGATGAAAAAGCATACAGCCAAATGGTTCCACATCACGTGCTGCAAGCTGATGTTTCCAAAAAAGGAGATTTTATATTCGCTGCCTAAGGAGATACCTCAGCCATCCCTTCAGATGTGTGTCAGCTGTAGACATTTCTAAACGGTTCCAAATTCTTCCTCTCCTCGAGCAGTCAACAAGAACTTTCCCTTCAACAAAATCAGTGGGAGAAAGATCATGTCCAGTCCTAGAATGCTCTAAACTAGATGGTATCAGTGAGTTCTCACGTTCCACGTTTAAGTCTGAACTTTGATGGGCTTTCAGACAAGGTAACTTTCCAAGATTTTTCAATAAGCAGGTTAAGTAATTGTGGTAATTTGAGAAAGACGCGGAATGAGCCGAGTCCTGTCTGGATCCCCAGGGAGCAGCATGCCTTTTCCTACTGCTATTTCCTAGGCTGTTGCCTGGTTCATGCAAAACGTTGAGGACCCATGTTTGGTTTTAAGAAGCGTAGCAGTGACAGAGCTGTCTGGTGGTCCGATTACAAACTCGATTTTGTAAGAAGCGGACTCTAGCCATCTTGGGTAAGCACCCTCAGGCCCAGCTGCTCTGGTCGGGACAAATGCCCTATTAGAGGAGATCCCAGGTCAAAGCATAAACAAAGCAAAAGCTCCACCCGAAGGGCAGGCTTTGGCAGAGCCCGGCGAGCAGAGCACGCCGGTGGGGTCACAGACCTTGGGAGGCATTTCGTACGGCATGTAACACAGCTGGGGCTCCCGCAGGCTGCTGTGACGGAGAGAGGCTTTAGGAACTTTTCTAGCTAGTACTTTCCAGCAGCAAGGTGGAAGGGACTGCAGGCTGATGGCACACGAGAAAAGGATGATATTTAACACGGCAGGAAATAGAGGAGAAGCAAAAGAAAGCAGAATTGCTTATTGCTCTCTCCTAGGAACCCTGCTCAGTGCTTTGCAAAGGTTCCCTTTCCTTCACTGCTGCCAATTTCCACAGCTGAATTTGGACCAGGAGCTTTTTCTCCCTTGCAACAGTGTAATGTTTAATACAGAAAGAAATAGTTAAAAAGAATCCTTTCAAATTCTTTGCTGTTCAAGCAACTGCATCCCTTTGATCAAAAAATACAAAGCCTTTTGCCCTGACCTTCTGCTGAACTCCTGCCAATCACTGTAACACCATCCCCTCAAAGCAGAAAGCAAGACGACAGTGTAGCCCAGTTTGCCTTGGGCTGTGATTTATTGTACTAAGTTTTGTGAAATTATTAAATTTAAATTCCTTGCTCAATTGCTTTGGCACTAAGGCAAAACCATCAAATGGGCCTTTTTCTTCCAAACCTGATAACTAAAACCTGTTTTTAGATGAGCCCCCATTTTCACGATATCGAATATTCATACTTTAGAGAGAACACAGTGCTGTGGCCCCCATTTTATGCAGCAAGTAAAGACCAGACGCAGAAGTATTTAGGTGCCTATTTTTTGTCAGTTACAAACCCTCATTCCTACAGCTCCTATGTCTTAAGCTCAACAAGATCTACCACTCCCATCAGGAAACAACCCTAACAACCACGTGCCCTTATGCTTTTGATCATTTTGCAGACACCTGACCCAGCAGCAGCACTGTTGGACCGGCCTCTGTCCCAAGGACAATCCCAGACCAAAGGAAGACCGTGAGAAATTTAAGGGAAAGAACAGTCTGGAAGCTCTGCTTTGCTTACTTTAACAAAACTACAGGATTCACGTCTTTTAGCTAAGAGACAAGGCTGCAGCCGCTGCGGAGAAAGGAGGGAGGTGCAGACTCCATTTCCCTTCATCCAGCTTCTGTTTTCCTTCAGTTCGAGGTAGGAATTAAACCCTTCTCATGCTCCCCCAAATAAATTCTTTGCATGTTCTTTGTAGCAGGATTCTCAGGGGCAGGTTGCTGTACCCTTTTCAGGAAACATTTAAAGAGGAATCTAAGCGAAACACAGCTCAGGAAAATGTAAGTGGGAGCTGAAAAAGAGAAGATAAAGGTCAGAAGACCATTTGTTTCTAGTTAGCTCAGAACAAACCCAGGTCGGGGATGCCTGGATGCAGTTACTGCTGTTCTGCAGGTCTCATTTCAGATCTACCACAAACCGCATCCCTCAACCTCTTTTTGTTGGGCTGAAATCCATCTCAGTCAAGAGCTGGTTTCAAGGACAGAGAGGATAGCACTTCTGTTGCTAGGGGCCTTGATATTTCACACCTATTAAAACCACCCATCCACCCTATCCAAAATTCACCGTTTTATTTTAAAGGGAAAATCTGGAGTAAGGCAGATATTTTTTTGGTCTACCAGGGACATACACAAACAAATTGTTTCTTGTATGACTATAATTCTTTCTTATTCATAAATAAAATTATTAACGTTCCCCTGCTGTCAGCCTGGCATGGAATTTGGATGCCTCCCTGCTACAAAATACATTTTTGCTTTCATCAGATGGATCGAAATGCCTCAAGGCAGGGCTAAGGAGGAAGAGCACTGTGTGTGCATCTCAAAGAGCGCCAGACATGAATGCTCGCTCTTTGACATGCTTCTGCCCCTCCCACCCGCTTGACACTGCTGAACCTTGGTCCCCAAGTCTACTTCTCTCCTGCTCCAAATGAGTCTGTGGTTTTCATTTAACCCAAACTGCCCTGCAACAGCCGCCTCATTTGTTGAGAATTATTACCTTGCATTTATTTTCTGCTTCACTAAAAATGTGGGAGTTGCTGATAAAAAGCCAATAATACGCAGCGTGTGGAGGGGATGACGATCGTTCTAACGCTGCAAGTAAAACATCTTCCACAGAACCCTGGGACATTTAACAGACATTGGAGAAGATTCAGAGAATCGCTGCGATGACCTCATCACGGATCACCCAAAGGAAGCAAAGCAACAGCAGGCTCTTCTCCTCAAAGGAGACTACCACTAGAAGGAATAAGAAATACCCGACCAGCACGCTGCAGAAGCTAAACTTAATTTACAGAAAGGAAACTGCGGTACCAAAGAAAGGAGTGATTTGTACAGAACACTGGTAGAGGAGAACTTGTCGTCTTCTCTCTGATGATTCAGTGCCCTCACGCTGAGGCCCGTATTTACCTTTAATGACTTCTTTGACAACAGATTAGCTTAGCTCCAGCAAAGTCAGCGAGAACCAGACAGCCAGAGTTCTTTTCAATTACAGTTATTAGCCATATTCAGCAAGATCCCATTCTTATCAGGAATAGAAACTGGCTCAGAAGGGAGAGCTTGCAGTTGGACTATTTTTGATACTCTACAAATAAACACCAGATGGCATGGATTGAAGTTAGGGGGCATGCTGAAATCCATCACGTGAACATCCTGGCAGCTTGGTGAAATGGCTCTATCCTTTACCTGAGCCCTTACAATGGGAACGTCACATCTTGGCCAGCAAGAAAAGACAACCGTACTTCAGTCTTAATAGCCCTCTCCAGGGCACCTACTTGAGAATACAAGAAAGAATCAAGACATTTCTCTGCCAAGCCCGTTTTGTTCATCTACAGGCAAACAACAAAGCAAGTGGCAGCACTGGGAGGAGCAGATATATTTCAGTTCCAAGCTCTGCCCTAAAAGGCCCCACATACCTGTCACGGAGAGTGTTGGGACCCAGGTAGGGGTACTGGCTGTCCTTGAGTTTTCCTTTGATGAGCTGATCTAGTGTTTCTTGAAGGAGAGGCTGGTGTTGCGTGTACACATTCTCAACCCCCTACAGTGCAAGAGAAGCTCTTGTTATGAATTAATACAGCAAGGCAGCAAGCTAAGAGGGAAGATCAGCAAAGGCACATAAAAGGAGCATCATCATCTGATGGATACATCAAGTGTTAACTACTGAAGTCCAGATTTGAAGAGGCTTTGCAGCAACTAACTCCCATTGTCTTCAGTGAGAATTATGCCCTAAAAGCCCAGTGCACTTAATATTAAATCTCTGAAATCCATGACACGTGGCATTGCACTGCATGCGAGTCCTGCTCCGTGACTGTAATTTTGACTAAAACTGACATTATTTCATCTGTGGCAGATCCATACCTTCAGTCCTTTGAGGAACTGTTTGGTGATGGCTACAGCATCCTTGGGACTGAACAGGTCACTGCCCCGCACCCGTTTCCCTCCATATTCCACAACGGCAGACACGAGCTGTACAGAGAGAGGCAAAACCAGAATCCTGTTAAGCTGGGAAACCAGCTTCCAGGCAGTTTTTGTCTAGTTAGGCTCAGTGGAGGCACTGGAGTGATGACCAAGGAGTCAGGGAGATCGATCCCAAGCAGATAACGCAGCATAGAGAGAAGCAAGAGGGAAGAGAAGAAGTATTCCCCCTATCCACCAAGCAAGTCAGTCTGCCGTGACACTGCCTGCATAAGGAGAGAGGCTTTCATTTCCATAGTCTGCTGCAGTGATAGCAGATCTTCCATGCAATGTGACATCATCCCGCTTCTCCACCTCCTCTCCAGCTGCTCACTACATTTGCCAAGCACTGCCACCCTCTCCCTCCCAGCCAAGCTCCTTTTACAGTCCCCATAAGTCCTTTGCTGCAACTATTGCCTATTCAGCAGGAGCTGGGGGAAGAGGGGTGGGGAGGAGGAGGGGAAGGCGAAAGGAAGCATGTTCCAGGCCCCGTTTACATGCCACACACCCGTCCTAGCAGACTCCTGGCGTGCCTGCCGTCTCTGCTTTATTCAATCCTTCATAATATCACTGATTTTGGAAATGGAAATTAAGTGATTAGTAATGCCTTTTAAAGTAACACCTGCAGGCCCCAGCCAAGCTCAGGGTTCTTTTCGCAAGGTGCGGCACGATTCAACAAAAAAGCATTGTGCTAAACTAAAGCGGGCAAGCTCTACACCAATTAACACTGATTTTCCACTTCCGTGCCCTCCTGTCCCACTCGTTCATCCATGCTGCAGTTACCTTTCGGTATTTCTCTGACACACCCCTGTTCTTGAGATCTGTCATCAGCCCTGGCAGGCTATTGCTGCTGTGCCGCTCGTAGTGCAGGGCATAAAGCATCACCAGCCGGGCAGCATCAAACTCTGTCACCTTGGGGTTCTGCAGGAGGCGACGCACGTTCTGCAGCAAGACAGAGAGCAGTGTTAATGGTGAGGCCTTCAAAGGACATTAAATCAGACTAATATCAAGCCCACTGCCTAGCAACAAAATTGCATGCAGGAGGAATGCAAGAGAATTAAATTGTGTCATAAGCAACAGAGCCTGGCTTCTTATGTGCTCTGCCATTAGATTTATTAGAGTACAATGGAGTGCAAGTTGCTTTTGGGTCTTTTCCTGAAGCTGGGAATTCATAACGCAATTCTGTTGTCCATTCTTAACCCTCCATAACATGCTGAGGGGTGAGCGCAGGTTACTGGGTGCCTCCCCTGAAGGGGGGCATCAGCAGGCACTCACAGAAACCTTTAACCTCTGCCCTTCCCTTTCCAACTTGAGTAGAGCCAGAACTGGCCCACAGGTTCCACCGTAATATTGACTGTCAAGAGAAAAGAGCGAGGACAATTACACAGATTCTGTTTTCTTTTGGAAGGTGCAGGGCAGAAGCATCGAAGTCTCGGATAACCTTTGGATGTGAGAAGCGGAGGAGCAAGTATCAAGCATTTGGAAGCAAAGGAGGAAAGGAATTAAAGCATGAAAAGGAAGAGAAAGATTACAGCACTGGAGGTAAATACAGAAGTCTACAGTTATTACTTCTAATATGCAGATCGTTACTTTTTCTGCTGAATAGAACACGATACCGTAAATATAAAGGGTGCATGCCCCAAAGAGGCTCCCTGTTAAAGTACAGACCCTTTCCAGAAAAGTTTCAGAACCCCCGGTGCATGCCATTTACCCTCCAGGGATTGCCGGCAGGATATAATTGCTTGTGTAAATTGGCAATTGGCCATGTAAGTGCTACTCCTTCTCATTGCAACAAAACGCACTTATTTCCTCTCTGCAACCTCTCAGTCATTGTGTCAAGTCACAGAGTTGAGATAATGGAGTTAACAGAACAAACACCAGAGCCAAGTTGGTAGCTTAGGTGAGCAGTGGGAGTAATAAGCTTCTTAACTCCGAGCTTTGAGATGGATCTCAAAGAACAGGCATCAACTACCAGATGTCTTTGCAGACATCAGGTTAGGGCTGGACAGATGCTTTAGGACACAGCGAAGTCTGAAATTCTCCCTGTGCTGAACATTAAAGCAAAACAATCAGCCTGTATTAGCTCAAATGCATGGGAGCAGAGGAGCTGCCAGTTTTACAGTTGCAGAAATGGCGGTTCCAAGAGAGGGACGGAACCAGTTAGGATTTTTTCCACTCTGTAAGCGTACATGACCTTCAAACACTCCAAAAATCCCAGCGTATCTTTGCAAGATTCTCCCACCCTCCCAATATACAGGTAGGCAACACGGAAACATTCAGTGAACAGCTGTGAAACAGCGTTCTGAAACTGTCGCTAGTTACCACGCTGATTCAGCTATATTTGCTGGAATTTGGCTGATGCTGACTAGCTACAAAAACACAGGATAAAATCCTGGCTTTGAGGAGGATCAACAGGAGTTTACCATTGACCTTGGTAAGGTCAGGAATTCACCTGTGAGGGTAGGGACAGAGTCCCACGGAGATGTTTGCTTGCAAGATTTTTGATCCTGTGCTGGCAGTGCAGTGGCAATGCCTATATAAGCGGGAAGCGTGTAAAACAGAAAAGCTATTGTCCGTCCAAGGAGATGGGATTCAAAACCTCCCATTCATCTCTCAAGGCTCATGTACTATGTCAGGATTAATAAGAGACCAGGGAAAGAATAACCAAAATGTACTGTACTCAGGGGCCCGAGGCCACTGAGAAATTAACAATTGCTGAAGTTACATCAGTGGGAGAACAATTCTGCCTTTATTTCGTGCACTGGCTTATTCTTCATTGTTTCTGTGGCCTTGCCCCTTCACTGCCATTAGGAGACTGCAACAGGGAACAGCCTGGGGCAGTGCAGCTAAAGAGATACTGATCTCTCATGTAGAAAGATATCAGTTCCATAGTTTTGCATTTATTTCCTAGCTGCTACATGTTTTCCAGTCGGTCTCAGTTGTTAGGAATACAATAGAGCCCTTTAGGCATGTGGCTGTAAGCAAACTGCAGGCAGCTTTTCTGCTTTAAAAACTGCAGGAATACCTACTTAGGCCAGACTAAGACCCGAATTAGCACCAAGGCGAACTCCAGTAACCGCCCTGCCATGACAGCGTGGCACTCGGTGGGGGCTGACCTGCCTCTGTCCAGTTTCCAGCACTGCCACATAGTCTCTTAACCGTAGAGCCGGTAATGCAACGGCAAAATCACCAGAAGTTCACATCATCCCTTTCTTCAACGAATCTGAGATAACTTAATAAAAGACAGAAAAGTAGACCAACATTTTCCAAAATGGTCTCCAATGCCAAGCACCCAAGTTTCAACACTAACGCTCTGTGCTGTGTTGGTATCAGAAATAACAGATCACAGCACAGACACGATGGGCTGACGGATTAGAACTCAAATCTTTGACTTTTAAACTGCAAAAGCTTGATCCAGAAACAATGATACAGCAAGAGAACCTCAGAGGCTGTTTTCAGCAAATGCATTTTATGGCTACGTTCCCCCTTCAATACTTAGTCATCTAAATTCTACCGAATATAAGCTAGCGAATCATATCTATATGCTCGCCAATCTATATAGCTGCGATGACTTCAGCAGGCCTGTACCGATTCACATCAGCTCAGGATCTGGTAACAGATTACAGTACTTGAAGAGTCTAATATTATCCCCTAGCCACCCACTTGGAGCACAGAATAACAGAGGCAAAGAAGACGTGTATTTCAAATCTGTTGAAGATGCTTATCTTTATTTTCTAGTCAAACTGCTTCTCCAGTATTGTGTAAAGGAGTCCATTATATGGTGTAACTCCTACCTTAGCTATAAAAAATTAAGGAATCGTTTTTTAATATTGAGTCGCTGGTTGAACTCTGCTAGAATACAGTCACACTCCACAATACTGCTCTTTTCTCTGAATAGTCAGTGGCCACAATTCATCACTATTGACGTACTGTCAGATACCAGGTCAGGTCATGGAATCCAACAAGCCAGCATGGGGTCAAAACTTCAGTCTATACTCGGCTATAACAGAAGTCTCTGTTAGGCTTTTTCAGTCCTCTTTGCCAAAGAAATCTTTTCTCTAAGAGGCTTTCCACTGTTTTTTTATTTAAAAAAAAAGAAAGGTAAAAGCCAGCACCTCAGTGAATAGTCTGGTTTACACAATTTCATGGATTCCATTTCTTCTCCTCCCCAACAAATACAAGCAGCTTCTGCACAGGGGTCCAAGGTTTTTTTTTTGCTGGTGCCTGCACAGGCAGCTTGCCAGAAGCCAACTGACTGGATGTAATGAAGGAATGTTGTATTGTGAAATGCAAAGACAGAATTTGCAAAGATGCTTCTCAAGCCAGTTATTAACTATGATTCATCCCCATCTGAACTGAATGGGGAGGAGAAGAGTAATTCGAACATCTAATGTCCCAACCCTGCAGGATATCTGCACACAGAACTCCCGCTGACTTTCAGTGTCAAACTTCCATCAATGGGGAAGTTACAGGATCAAACCATCTAGATTCAGACAAAGGATCAAGGTTAGGTTTTGAGCCCGAGGTACCTGGAGAGCGCTGGAATGGTCATTCTGGCAGGCCAGTTCCTGCTCCACTTCAGACACCTCCAGCAGGTTCCGCTCACCAACCAGTCGAGAGAGCTCTCCCACTACTGTCACATGCTTCGATACCGTGCCCGACATCTTCTTGAACTGTGGGTAATTCTCCACAAATGCCTGCAACGGGGAAACCAAAGCAACCGGTTCTTCAAAAGAAAAGCAAGAGACAGCAAGAGACAGTGGATGTGTGCAAACCAGTGATAAATTGTATAAACTAATTTGCATCAATATAAGCAAGGCCAGCGTGGGTGTGTGGATGACCGGGCACCTCAATCCCAGGAGCCCACAGGATTTTTCCAATTACAAGGAGAATTTTGGAAGGGATGTACTTCTTATTTACTCTTAAAATAAAAGGATGCGGACAGTATCTCCAAAGATGTCACCAGGATTCTTTAAATCTTGAGCAGTGACTGAATTAATAGCCTGTGCTCTGAGCTGTTGCCAAGTGACCCAGCTCAGATACGAAGTCCACACAGCCCTATTGGAGTAAGCCAAGTACTTAAACCAGAGCTTACCAATTCAATTGTAGGGCTTTGGGATTCCAGCAAGCTCTAAGCAGCAGCTTAGCGAGCAGTCAGAATAAGCAAGCCTGTAGACCACACTGCAGTGGTGCAGAACGGCCTATCGAAGTGTCTAGCCCTCAGTGAAGAACCATTGTAATGAACACAGTGCAAAAAGGAGGTTTCTGCTCCACAAAACTAGCACGCCACAGAGATCTGAACCGTTGGTGCTGATAGTGTGGACTGTCGGTGTAGAGACAGCAGTGATCTGCACTATCCCGCAATGGACGGGATTTAAAAAGTCCAGTCAGTTACGTGTAGATTGTTTGTACCTTCATATCTGCTATGGATTCCAGCTTCTGCTGCTCCTTAGGTTTCCTCCTCTGGAAATCCTCCATAAGGTTCTTGATGTTACTGCCAATCTCCGCAAAGTTCAGGTACATGTTCTGCACGGAACAAGACAGGGATCTGAGAGAAAGCCATTCTAACACGAGTCTTGATGCCACTGGAACAAAGTGGCACTCTGTGCCCGAAACACTGAAGTGCCATTGCACATCGTCTCCCTGAGGCCCAAGCTTGGGCAAGCAGCTCTGCCATTGGTCCGGGTTTGAAATAAAACTATAAAATGGACACGTTATTTCATGTCAGATGCTGCTTGCATAACACATTGATTTTCACCACTTGCATAAGCTATACAGTACATCACCACCCCGACGCTCAAAGTCATTGGAAATTTCCTTTCACACGGCAAAACAAAGAATGGAACCGCATCCCCAAATTCACCTACTCATGAAGATCCCCACCGAGATACCTACGTTGGCGTAGAACTCGTCGTTCTCGGCAGACAGGACCACCTCTCGGAGATCCTTGCTTATCCCCGGTACCCGAGAGAGGTCGATGCGGTTGTTGTTAATCCCCAGCAATTCGTGAACCATAGCCTGGTACGTCCACTAACAAGGATGGTGAAAGAGAAAGGCAAATGATGACCTTAGTAAGATAATAAACAGCATTGGAAAATTCATGGATTTCAGGCTGAACTCAAACAAAGCCAGTTTATATTCCTCTAGCAACACACAGCGGATTCAAAGTGTGCATTTCTCAAACTTTTGCCAGAATGTTAGAAGAAGGAATAAATATTACTTCTGTTATAATCAGATGGGCATCCCGTGGTGAGAGACGCTGGTGCAAACGCAAAGGAAAACCACCCCGTTCCAGGGTGCTTACCGTAAGTACGTTTAAAAGACACGACTCTCGAAAAGAGGAGCAATGGGGATTAATATTCCTGTTCGAATGGTTCTGTTCGCCACCGTCATCTCCCCCTCCTCTGCTGTGAAGGGACATGTATTTTTGGCTGCAGAGGTTCCACAGTTGCAAACTGTGCAATTTCCTCCATGCTCCTTTGCTTCTTAGGCAGCAGTAGGAGTGTGTGTTTCTGCACATCGGTGAGTTACTATATTTATCCTGGGAAGACTAATACTAATCTAGAGAGAAAGCTGATCGGAGCACCGACATGCCTGACACTCCATTTACATTCATCTGAATCTCTCTTCTGGATAGAAGACCTCCGCATAGCAGATAATGCTTTTGGTGCCCTGTGCCGAGCGCCGTCCTTAACTCTACAAACCACACGTGACCTGGGTTTCTGACTGTCGGATCACTCCAATAACACAAGTATCACCACTAGCTCCTACACCACTGGCGTTGCAGAACCGCTGGCTGCTGTTGAGGTAGCCCGGCTGCAGCTCCAGCCGTTGCCTGATCGCCAGACTGACCTGTGTCTAAGCGTACCCCCCAGAAATGAAAGGAGACAAACAGGCCGTTTGATGCCAGAATCTGCAGCACAGCAAAGAAAAAGAAAATCCCAACAGCTACGTAGTAAATACTACCACCCGTCAATAACACAGACGGAGAAATACAGCAGCGCAAGGTCACTCAATAACTGTGTACGTGCGCTGCCAAACGGCCTACACAAATAAACCCTTGGAAAGGACACTGCCGAGACACGAGGACTCCAAACATAAAGTCTGTCTTACGGAAGTGCAAGCGGCCTGGCTTTCCAGGGTGCTGGCTACATCTGCCACTGAAGCCAGCGCACATGATCCGTGCTCAACACTCTGAAAAATCAGGCCACGAGATAAAAGAGGGATTTCAAAAAGAATGGGGGCGGGAGGCAATACTTTTTACCTTTCAGATATAAACCGTGCCCTGCCAGGGTGTGAACTCCCAACTCGCTACTACCGCCACAGGGCTCTCTGCACTTCCAGAACTCGCGTTCCTATCTCAGCCCTTGCACAACTGCGAGATGATTCACCTGGTTCAGAAGTGGGGTGATGGCGTCGTCGGACCGGTCCAGAATGAGAAGTAAAGGAGGAACCTCAGTGCGCCGAAAGTCAAACAGCTCATACTCTTTAGTGATTACTTGCTGTCGAGAAAAGGGAAAAAAAAAAAAAAAGCCATTTGATCTTATGTATACCCAGAAAATGTTTCCTCTTAGTCTGGATACAGGTGAACAAAAAGTGAAGTGCTGGTGAAAAACGGGTTGTGCTGCTATCTTAGTCTACACTGCTAATGAAGAAATAATACCCGCTCTCAAAAGGCACCAGGTAACCTGCTGCAATTTATGACACTCGCAGGAGATAGGGGTCTTCACCTGCTCCTTGGTTGGGAGCAGGCAGAGACGAGGCGTGTGACCTGCCTGAAGCCATGCAACAAAGGAAATGACACAATTTACAAGAATTGACTGAAAAAGGGTATTCCTCTCAAATGCATCAACATGTAAAAAAATTAAACAAAATTTAAGTACGTTGCCAAACTTATTTCACATCGCTGTAGGTTCTCACCATACCTTCACGCATTCAGCAAGCCTCTTTGCTGACTCAGAAGAGAGCTGGTACCGAATCATGGGGCATTTCTTCAGAGACAAAAGCAGAGCAGTCAGCCCTTGAGTTGTCCTGGACAGCTGAGCCGGATCCCAGTTGCGACCCTAGAAGGAAAGGCTGCATCTAGTCTGCACCATCCCCAAACTCTTTCTCACATAAAGTCTTAAGTCTTAAAGTCTTAAACTACAGTTTGACTGAAGGAGCAGGTAGGCCAGAGGCCACAATCCGGATTCCCCAGCGTTCCTCTCCTTGCCAGTTCCTCGTAAGGATCAGCTGCCCCCTTACGGACCCTCAACAGCAGTCTGCCTGCTGGGCAGCCTGCCGCCACACCCAGCTTGTTGCGGCTACTAGTCTCTCTATTAACCGTAAAACAAGGCCCTGGAGGAGCATTAGCTTTTTTCATACCTGGCAGCAGCCCAAGAGGTTGAGAGAAAAAACGTGTGGATTCACTGCAATGTAATCGCCATAGAACTCCTGCCAACAAGGGAAAGCAAATACAGTTACGTGTCTTATTCAGCCTACAAGAGTACGTGTGCCAGCATCAGCCACATTAACACTAAAATCCTAAGCAGCGCACAGACTCCTTGACTCTGATCGTTTCTCCTTCCTCCGTGCCTAACCCCTCAAATCCCTCCACTTCTGCTGACAACTCCACTGCCAGTTTGTCGTGTGTATTTTTCGAGTATGTAGCTCTTCGTCAACACCACAAACATGTAGCAGCCTTGTGAAACACAGATGACAGCAGAACCAGCAGCGGCCCTGACAACAGGAGGGCAGGCAGAAACAGGGGCCACAGCAGTTTTTCTTTCTTTTACTTTTTAATCCCACGTCTACGTTCATCTTTTCTTCCATCCGAGACTGCTGCACGGTGCTGCTGCATACTGTTCGAGAACTACTGAGTCCTCCCACTGCCACGCCTGAGTTTGTTAGCTTGTATGTTCACTTTGCTGATGCTTTTGGATTAGGAGATCTATTTAAAATACTCAAAATTCACCTGAACTTCAGCCACAACTTCCTGTTCATCAGCCTCAGCCAATGACTTGACATCGCTCTTACTGATCACGTTACTGAAATCTGAAAGAAAACAACAGCGAAAGAACAGTCGGGCTCTGCGAGTGACACGTGACACACAAGAACACCACAGAACAGTAGGACCAGATTTTCCCCTGGAGCAGGAGCAGATTGCAGCAGAGATCCCTTGACCTTACACCTGCGATTGTTATGCAGACATTGTAATCCAGAAGTTACCTCACACGGATACTCTGAGCCAATCCCCTGTTCGACTTTCTGCCTCTGGTGCCAATATCCAGTACGTGACTGCAGCGCTGGACCAGCACGTCACGGTCAACGATGGGATTAAACGCCCCGTGGGACGCGGCAGTGCTGGAGAGGCAGCAGCGGCTCTCTCCTGTCCTCTCCCTGGCCTGACATCTGCCCGATTAAGCCACACCACGCACAGCCCGGTTGTGGTCAGTAGATTTCTGTGCGTAAAAACCGAGTAATACTAAATGGCTGAACACAGTGACAGCCGCATCTCTGCTGAGCTCCTCGGCATTGCTGTGCCAGCAGGTCACCACCACCCTTTCCAAACCGGAGCCCCCTCTCTCGCCGCCTGGAGCCTGGCTCCTCGGCGCTGCATTCCTGCAGAGCGGCAATGACATCTAGAGGCCTCTTCAGCTCATTTCCTAGAATCTCACCAAGTGATACCTGTGCTGGAGGGCTAGACTTCAACACAAAGCCAGCCGTAGTTGTTCTGCTTCATTTCCCAAACCACAGAACATTCCGCAGCATGAGCAGGACACGTGAGGAACACCCCGCCCGATATGCCAGGCATGAGAAGATGCCACGTAGCAGGTTTAGTCCAACGCTGGGATGTGAAGTCTACCCTAATCCTGTCTCTGAATTATTTACCTTCAAGATTTGGGCCAGTCTCTCACCCAGCGCATCTCAGGTTTCCGTATAATAAAGGCACTTTACCCCTCGCATTAGCTGCCTTTCATGTTTATGAAGCAACATCCCAGAAATTTTCAGGGATGAGCCACAGCGGAGGAATGCAGGTTTACGGTGTTGCTTTGCAAAGATCTCTCGCGAGTTGCTTCGGTTTAATTATTTTATCTGGTATGTATGTACCCTTTGCTAAAATAGCATAAAAACTAGAATTCACACATTCTTAGCGCTTTAGTAAAGGCCTGTCAGTGGGAGCGGTCACAGCGTCTCACATCTGTGTTCTCTACTGAACATCCGATCGCTCTCTGACGGGCAAGTCTGACTTACTGGACAGGACGGGACCTACTTACAAATAAAATAGATGCTGTACTTCGGCCGCCGCAGCTCCTGAATGAGGCACTCCACGTTCTCCTGGACGAAAACAGCACCGGGGAGAGCAGATTGTAAAAATGTTGAATCAAGAAGGGTTTGGAGTGACCCGCGCCCCCTCGCCGTCCCCATCACGGTCCCTCCTCGTGACCCACGGCTCACGCACGGCCGTCCCACCACCTCAGGCTAACGGCAGGCGGGAAGGGCAGGGCAGGGTGATGCCCGAGGCCGGGGGTCTGAGGCGAGGGGCAGCGCTGGCGGGATTGCTCTACCTTGGTGGGCCGCAGGAAGCAGATGGCCTTCAGGTGCTTCATCGCCTCCCTGTTGGCGGAGTCGAGGCGCTCGAAGAGGTACACCTCCTTCTGCAGGATCTCGGACTGCGTGTACACCATGCTCACGATGCCGGTCTGCGGGCGGGAGGCGGCAGCGCCCATCACCCCGGGCCTCGGGCCTCGGCCCCGCCGCTCCGGACCCCGCCGGGCCGCCCGGCCCAGCAGCGGCCCTCACCCCGGCCCGGCCCCGCCGCTCACCGTCTCCCGGTCCATGAGGAGCACCTTCATGCCCGGCCCGCTGTCCTCGATCATCTTGGACACGTACTGCTTGACGGCCAGCACCGCGTTCATCTCGGCTCGGCTCGGCCCCGCTCCGCTCCGCTCCGCTCCCCTCGGCTCGGCTCGGCTCGACCCGGCTCCGCTCCGCCACCGCCGGCCGCCTGGGAGTTGTAGTCCGCCAGCGGCAGGGCCGGCCGGGCGGAGCGCGGCGCCGGACTACAACTCCCAGCCTCCCCCGCGGCGCGGCGCGGTCCGCCCGGCCCCGCCCCGCCCCGCCGGCCCGCTCCCCTCCCGGCGCCCCGCCAGCGGCCGGCCCTGCGCTGCGGCCCGGTGGGGCTGCGGCCCGCGGGCTCCGGGGAGCCGGGGGGCAGCGTCTTCAGCCAGGCCCGGTCCCCCCGCCAGCCCCGGCTCCCCGGGGAAATCCTACAGCCGCCCGGGTCTCATCCCTTCGCCCTCCCCTCCCCAGGGGCCTGAGGGGGACCCGAGCTGAGGAAAGGGGGTGGGAACGTCCTGGGAGGGGGAAAACGGTTTGAGGCTAAACCCACCTCTGCTCTCCCCCCACCAGGCACCAAACCCACCTCTCTCCCCGCTACCAGGCCGCCTTCCCGCAGTGTCACTGCTTGAAGAAGAAGGTAGGTCCCTCCCTTCTTCAGCACCCTTGCTGTCGGTCTTGTTTTCCAGCAAACGGAAGGTAAAAAAGACGCATTGAAACATCATTTCGATATTGCGCATAATAAAGTAACCAGGGCGATTCTTTCTCACCAGTAATTTATCACCAGTATAACCCCCCAAGCGAGCTGGGACCCAGTTCTGGGAAGGTCTAGGCCTGGGCGAGGTGAAGCTGGGGATGGTGCCGAGGTGCGGGCACGTCCTGTGGACAAACCCCCGGCCATTTAACCCGGCCCGGCTGCATGCGGGACACGCAGCCACCGCATCCCTGCCGAACTGCATAATTCTTCATTGAGGCAGGTTTTTCAAGTCCGTGCCCTATGCCAGCCAGCCAGCTTGGCTTCCAAAAGCAAACAGCATCTGTAATCATTTATGTCTTGAAAAGACCCGCAGCGGTACCAGGGTTTTGGGGGGCAGACGGAGGGAGGGGAGGATGCTCCCGTGTCGCTGCTCCCCCTCTGCATCTCCCGTCTTCGGGATGGGGAGCGCAGCAGTTGACCTTCATGGGATAACTCGCGTGACTGGAGCTGATACCTATTTCGCTAACCTTTAGAAGAGCGGGCCTCTGTGCTATTTATTCTGCTGCTGTTATCATTCCTGAGTGTGACAATTTTGGAAAAGGGCTATTATGGTCATAAAAATGTAATCCTCTAACGTGCATCTTTTATACAGAAAACGGTGAGCAGGTGCTGGTGAAAAATGAAAGCTATTTGCCAATCTTGTAAGTACCTTTTCATAAAAGCTGACACAAAGGAACTCTTCCATGCTTCCAGTTCATCTTTTGTTCTGCTTGATTTACATTTAATATACATCAAAAGCCATTACGGCAGTGGGGATATAGCTTAAAATTTTTGTATTTTATAGGAAAAATAAAGATCAGAGAAAGAGGCTTGTCCGTGAAACCTTTTCCTTTTTAGACAGCAGCCAGCCTGTAAGTAATATTTATGAAAGCATTCTTGGAGACATTCACAAAACACTAGCGATACGCGGGCTATTGAAGTTTGTGTACGGAGATGAGATGAGACGTGAAGTTTGTTCATACCATAGCGTAACGGAGTTGTTCAGAAGCGTCGAACCTTCCCTGGCTACATTAAGCTGAATATAACTAATATTTTCTCTCCTTACAAGCCGCAGTCTTTTACCTTTCTAGCGAGTAAGTGGGATAAGATTTAGAAATCCCAGCTACTGTACGCAAAAAGCAGTTGTAGTCAAGTGCTGAGAAATATCCCGATGAAGTGAGTGGGGAAAGTTTGGCTTTTAAACACGTGCAATGGCTATAAAGATGGATGTTAAAGCAACACCACGTTCAGGTTAAGGCAAGGCTTTGTTTTGCCAAAGCTGTCTCGTGTTTGTAAATAACACTACAACATTCGAGACAAAGGGAAAGCAATCCTTTTGCTTTGGTATCGAGAAAAGCAGGTGCCCGAGTGTCTTTTTCACTATTCCTTGGCCTGGATGGAGGAAAAAAGCGGCTGTGTCTCTGAAATAATGCAGGAGGCAACAGCCTTCAAATCCTTCCCTTTAGTCTGAGCACGGAGACTAACTCGAGGCATTTGGATTTGATTGTAGTTTGTTTGCCAGTGCGATTTAGTGAGTATAATACTGACCCTCCGCAATATATACATCGCGTGTAAGCAAACGTCTCTTAGCTGCTGTCATTTCTGCCATCAGGTAGCTCCTACCTTTCAGCGTCTATTGTCATTTAAAGAAAAAAACATCCTTAACCCTGAAATGATCAGATATTTTTGTATTCTCACTTTCACCTGGAAAGCCATGAACATTGCAATAGCAGAAATACGGTCAGTGCAAGCAGAATGTTTATTAACTTTATGAGACCATGTTGGTTCGGCATCGATTTTGCATTGTAATTCAGAACAGCGTGCAACGTAGAGACTAAAATGCAAAGTTACAGGTATTTTAAAATCCAAGACGCTTAATCAGCCCTGGAGAAAGCTGACGTTAAGGATGTACAAAGTTGATACTGATCTTCATGTTCAAAACACGGTGTTTTTTTCCTATCCCAGGTCCAGGAAACTTATGCTTTGAGGACAGAAAATAGGAAGCTAAAAATGTGGTGCGTTTTACATTTGTATTTACACGTGTAGGCGGTTTGTTGTATGACATCTTTTTGCAGTTGCTCAGGGAATAATCACGCGCATCAGTTTAACACCTTTGGTTTCTCTAGTACACAGAGACTTCGCTGTTAGTGTTTCTGTTTGTGCTCATTGCCGTTTTCGTTCTGTTGTCTCTTCCTCAGAACTCGAGACTGCGATATAAAACAAAAGGTATATTATCTACCGAGCCACCTAAGCATTTCCCAACAGGAAATTCTTTATCATTAACATTTCATAAATTAGAAACTGAACTGAAGAGCAAACATTTGTTATTAAAAAAACCCTTTTAATACAAAAACAAGTAAGGAAAATAATGCAAAAAACCTGATTGCATGTGCTTATAAAACTGGCTGCTAATAAAACAAGCTAGGTGGGCTCAAAATGTAGTTTAGATTACTTAAATTCTTCCCTAGTAAACATTCTTGTTTGGAGAAGTACTGAAGCCTCCCTTTAAGTCAGTGGGAACTTGCAGGGAAATCTCTGTGGAAAGGCTAGCTGTCTCAGACCCTTGTTTCGCAGTAACTACCACCGTATATGACATTTTGCAGAGTCAGGCACATAAATAATTCGTAGCCGAACACGCGGAACTGAAAGAAAAGTCTATTAAGATATCAGCGGAATAATTCGTACCCGTCTTTCTAACGCATCGGGTTGGAAAATAACAAGCGCGCTTTACTGTGAGGTTGGTAAACAGGGCTTCATCTTTTAGTTTGGGTAGCAAAAACAACGTGTCATTCCTTTTTCTTCCTAGATTGGGCATTAAGGGAAGAAGAGTATGAGAAGTAAGGATGAGAATTACCTTACATTGGGTTACAATGATATACAGCTGAGCTAAACTAATGTGGCTTTGTGGCTTAGAAGGGCAGAGCGAATTTCACCCTTGATTAATAAATCTTTCCAATTTCTGGTGGCTAAAGTTCTGTGACAAATTGATGTCTTTATCAGCTTTGTACTTGAGAATCGTTCTGACAAGTAACACATCTATTTGCATTTTGCTTTGTTTTCAGAGTGAGATCGAGAGACGTTCTGGCGAGATACCCAACTGCTTAAACGGCACCAATTTCTGGGTAAATACGTCAGTACTTAAAAACAAATTCTGAGAGCGTTTTAATGAGACTAAACGTCCTCTAACACATACAGCTTTGCTACATGCTGCCGTGCCATGAAAAATACTCAGAGGAAGGGAAGGAAGCCCTAGAGACATTAATTGTAAACGTGATTGGAGGGACTAGGCAGGTGTCAGAAACGGTTAAAAAACACCCTGCATCCCAAGATGGAGCAAAGGGAAACCAATTACGAACCGGCGCCTCATCTCTTCCATCTGCGACAGAGAAACACTTGCTAGGGACGCATATGAGAAGTGCAAGCCTTCTGTGTAAACCCCAAAGTGGACATCTTAAGCCTTCTAAAAAATACCTGGCTTTTTACCATTGCTTGTAAAATGAACTGTGTCTCTTGTTTAGTATGAAGAGTTGAAGCACCTCGGCGGCCCAGGTACGTTATTTTTATCCGCTGGAAGACCAGCTGAAAACAGTCATAAAGAACGTTCCTCTTTATATGTAAAACTCCTCTATATTTGTTCAGTTCCATACTATAGCAATATGCTTCCTATCTGCTTTGTAGCCACTCTGAGTGGTTTAGCGTGAAAACATTTGCATAGTATTAGGAGTCTGACTAGTGTTACTTCGTTTAAAAGAAATTGTAACACAAATATTCTGCATTCAGAGTTATAACTTGGGTGTGAAGCACACAGTCTGCAGGTAACTCTAAACGTTAAAATGATTGTGCTTCTATTTTTAAATGGGCAGATAAGAGAACACCAAGGAAACGGACCAAGCACACGCAGCGAGTGATGCGAAATGTTTGCTTTTCCAACCCTCTCGGCATAGCAGCATGAGATAATGCATTACATCATCCCTTTTGAAATTTCATTTTTTAGCTGAATGGCTTAGAAAAATCATTAAGTGAAAAACCAAGCTTTTCCTAGATGCTAAGGTGATTCATTTGCCTGCTAGTTAACAGAAATTTTGGGTGCATGCCAAGGCGTTTTCACAAAACTGGTGGCTACACGTGCATCTTCTTTTATTTAAAGTACTTCGGTGTGAGTTGCAAAACGTTTGTTTTCATTTGGCTTGTGTTGGGAAGAAAATTTTGAAAAGCATTGCCACCCCATGTCAGTATCATTTAATTATCGGTTTTAATTAAAGCACTGGAATTGACGCTTGTAGCAGCTTAGGTTAAATAACCAATTAAACGTAAATAGCCCCAACATGCAACTTCTGGGGAAAACCGCTAAAGATCAGCGGCATTTTAAAACCGATTTGAACGGTGTTTGAATTCCTGCAGCACTCAGACAGAGGGCGCCGGCGGAGCGGAGGAAAGGTAACTCCGTGCCTCCTCTTCAGGGCTAAATGCTTCGATGGCACTAGGAAAACACTGACCGCACAGGATTAAATCAGACTTTATTGGTCATCGCTGTTATATTTGGAGGGATGCTGCTGAGATGCAGCAGTGCCCCAAAATACGTCAAGTTGGCTGGGTACGTGACGTGGTCAGTGACTCGGGGCTCGTGCTCAGCGTCCCGTGGCACCGAAGCTGCGGGGGAATTTAACCCCGGTAGCGTGAGCGAGCGATGTCTGTGTCTCACTGCTTCGTTTTCGGTGCCACGCAGGGCGTATCGTTCGAGCTGCTTTTCCCCGGTTGCAGTGACAAATCAGTAAAAGGGAATGACAAATGGGGTCAGTCGCAAGATGTAGCTGTAACGAAGAGATCTACTTGGCAGTTTGTACAGCATTAATATGTCTGGGACGACTCTGTGCATAGCTGCGATACGTGGGGCACCGAATTCCTGGAAGTCCCATAGCTAAATCTCGATACGTCTTGCCGGAGAGAGAGGTCTGGAAAAAAAGAACCTGGTCTTGAAGGTCAGGGGACCTTGTTGCTCTTCCTGTGGGAAAATGATCCTACCACGTGGGCTCAGGCCGTAAGGTCTGCGCCCGGGCTGTTGGAAGCGGCGGGAGGCCGCTGGGGAAGTCTGGCATGCAGCGCAGCTTCGGCCGGGCAGGCTCAGGAGAACCGCTCTAGCTTTGGCCCAGGGCGTGCTGGCGTGGGAGGGCTGAAACCAGCCTGTAAAAGAGACAAGGGAGTACTGTGCACCTTTTTTTCCCCCCCATCATTAATATTAGCACACAGGAACTTCTCCTTTTTCTTGGACAACCCACTGTTTCTCCTCCGTTTCAACCGTAGGGAAAGAACTGACGCAGTGTCCTGGTTTTGGCTGGGATAGAGTTAATTAAGTTCCTATTTAGCAAACTTAAAGATGGCATTAGAGCTTTTTTTTTGCGTCCATATCGCCCATCCGTACACTTTTGCAAGTCCTGCCTTTTGAGAGCTCTTCCCCCCCCCCTCCTTTCTTCACACAGTTCCCATCTCTCCCTCTTCCATCACTAGGCCTTCTGCTCCTTACGCCCAAAATCACACAGGTTTTTAACTCTGCGCTCGTACCAAGGAGTGCTCGGTAAGTCAGGGGAGCGTCCTTCCAGGTTCAAAGTACAAGAATGTTACTTAGTTTTACTGAAAATGAGGTAATGCTCCTCTTCGGGAACACCGGCTCTGGTTGAGTAACGTTCAGGCACCCAGAACAGCCTTTGGTCCCGCTAATCGCAGAAAGAACAGCAGTTGGGATTAGATGCTATTCCGAGAGGGACAGAGCTAAAAAGGGGCTGCACGAAACAGAGCCAGCGCACCCTCGCTGTCAGGTCACTATTTATAGGAGAATGGATAAATGACTAAATCCTGCCTTTCACTTCCAATTAAGCAGCTCCCCTTTTTCTTCATCGAGTAACCTACACGGTTGTTGTCTTCTAAGGACTTTAGATCACCAGCTGAGATCACATTCTAAATTTCGTTTCACTGTTCAAAATGCTTGGGGTCTTCTTCCTACAGAGGGGTCAGAGGCCGGGAAGTTTTGCATATACGTACAGATCTTTATACAAACAAAAGCTTTGTGTGGTTTAGATGGTTCAGGATTTCTCTAGAAAAAATGCTGTTCCGGGCACCTGATTTTACCTCTCCTATTCAAACCGACTGACACCCCCGGAGCGAGTGGGGGTACTCACGGCAAAAGGTGCTGCTTTATACGCACAGTAACTGCAAACTAAATAAAAAAATTGGTATTTAATTGCATCCTATTGTTTTCTGGCCTTGTTTCGATTTTAAACGATTTAGTGTCTGGAAAGTACTTACCGTTTAATTATTTGTCCGGTTTCCTTGGAAATGCTTTTGTAATGATGGCAGTGATGATTTTTTTCAACTAAATAAGCCCAGAGTGTTGTCTCCTTCTTAAATACATCTTTGTAGTTGTCCTTAAAGGAATACAAATGCCTTTTGTGCCTTTGCCATTATTCTGTAGCAGTAGATTTGACTAAATGAATTACAAATCAAAAGTATAATGCAAGAATTATTTTGTTATTTTAACATTAATATCAAAAAGGATTCAAAATCCATGTAATTACCAGGGGGGGATATTCTTTCGTTACAGGACTGTTGCAACTCAGACGGGAGAAGAAAAGCTCGAGGTAATGTATAACAGAACGAATCATACTAAAAGCACTCGCAAAGCAGTAGGTTCATAAAAAAAAAAGGCAGAACAACTGTAGACTGTAAATTACGATCACATTAAACGTGTAAAATAGATACAGAAATATCCTAAGTTCTATTTTTTGTCATTGAAAGCTATTATTACATCAAAAGCTATAACACTGCCTCTCCTTCATCATTTTGAACGTCCACGTTGAGACATCAGGGACTGATTTTTTAGGCAAATTCAGGTAGCACTGGGCACGTCTGAAAATAAAGTGGAATGCTTGCAAGACCTTCAACCACAGAAAAATACACAGTCGGTTGTGAGTTGTCCTCTGCTGCTGGAGCCTGGTTTTAAATTGCCAGATAAGGGATTGCATTTTTAACGTCTCTTCAAAATACCTTTGCGTCAGGGACTTTCTGTTCTGCCTTCCTGCAGAGCCTCGCAGCTGGGCTGGCACCAAGCTCCCGCAAGCTCCCGTAAAACAGATGCAGAAAATAATACCGATAATGGACGGATCCGAGCACCTTCTTGAAAAGTACGACCGAACGGCAGGGCTGAACACAAATTAGAGGTACGCTAGCCTAGCAACGTAAAGCTTTGGAAGAATTATCTAGTTCATTTATTTCAAAAGATAAAGTCGATCTCCTGATGCAGATTTTATCTTTAGTATCTTTACATCTTTATTTGCCTTCTAACCTTAGCTGGATGGGCGAAGAGTCACTGGCCCAAGTAATTAAAATACCTGGGCTTCATACAAATCCTGAAAATTGTCATCAGATGCTACTGATTTTTTAATCCGTTTCCCTTTTCCCCTTCCCCCGTCCATGCTCTGCCAACGTCCCACGGCGCTGGTCTCCAAATCAGCCCTAAACCGCTGCTGACCAGTTTTGTTCGTACCAAAGGGTGCAGCGCTCTGGGAACTGCGGACGAAAGGGAACCGCAATAAAATCGGCACTTTCCAGAAGTCGAAGGCTGTCGTATCAGGGGACAGGCCCGGACTCTGCCGAGCCCGTCAGACAGGATGGCCCTCGAGGTTTCTTCGTTCGGACTCCTCGATTCCCCCAATTATTTTTCCACCGTGGTTTTTATCCACCTGCAAAAGGTCAGTGTGGGGTGCAGGTGACTCGGTCATTTTGAGGATGATGTGGCAAAACATTTGTTGGCTGTCGTGCTGGGAATCGCTCGTATTTACATTTCATCTGCATAGAAGTGGGTGGATTTGTACCGATCCACCACTTTTACAAATTATCAAATAATGGACGTGACAAACAGAAAAGAAATATTCCAGGGTAAAAATAGTTCCAATGATGATTTTATTAATTACTGAGAGTGAAAATGTCCATCGTATTTGTAGGATATTTATCCGTTATTTGCAGATAAGACATTTAAAGCAACTGAGGAATTATTTCGAGGAAATCTTTACAATTTTCCTTTCCCACAGGATGACGTCGGATGGTGGAAGAGCAGTTTAATGTCAACGGGGTTTGTTGCTGGACAACATAACATTTGACGTTGTTTCTAATTTAAATCTGCCTTAAGAATTCATTCAAATACATATTTGTATAAATAAAAATCTATTTAATCTCGCTAATAATTACGCTGGTCCAATTACTATTTGAACAGCACGATAACAGCTTCAGGGGCAGATTTTGGTACCTAAGTTTAGTCAATAGGATTGCCGCAGGATTACAGTGCTCTCTATTTTAAGAGATCAAATTTTATCCTGATTATTTAAAAAGGAGCCGATTTTCCTCTTCTCGTTTCAAAGAGAAAGGAGGCCGAGGCAGCCTGCGTTTCCAGGGACATCACACGCTGCCGCGTAACAGAAAATTCCTCCTCTCTGCAACCTTTGATTCACATCCCGCTCTGTCTCACGTCTCTAAAACGCTTCCACTTCATTCTTAACGTAGGAAAATCATTTTTCACCATCTCTGCTCTAGCAGATGTTATCGGTGCTTTTACCGAATTCGAGTAGCTGTCCCATGAAACAGCAAAAACTGGGGATTGACGTGGGGAGAGTTCCTCCTGTTCAGAGAAACTCCACAGGCTTGCGCTTCACGTGGAATATATTCCAAATGGCTGTTTTATATTTGGCCCACCTATCAAACCAGTAACGTTACTGGGTCAGGCTGTGCTTCCATCATTTCTTCCCACTCTAAAACGGGCACGGTTTCAGCCGTGACTTTGGCTGCGACGCTCGGGCACAACTGCTCATTGAACGCAAGTTCATAGATGAAATCCCCGAGATTCAGGTTGAAATCGCAGGCTGGAAACTGTCTTGATGCAAACAACGCCGTGGAACAGCTCCCTGGTTTACGTGTTCTTGGTACCGGTTGCAAACCAGACACGCCGAGTTAGAAAAATTCGGATGTGCCCCTTCGAGCCAGGTGTCTCGGCCGTTCTGACGTCAGCGTCTGCTTCCCACTAACGTCCTTTGTGCCTGACGTACGGTGTTCCAGTTACAAAGCTTTCTGCCTGCTGGTGGGAGAGAGCCGAACTGCGGAAAGCCACATCGTCGGGTATGGAGTCAGAAGAGGAGATAATCCTTCTGCGCATCCTATTACTGGTTCATGTGCAAAAGTGCGGTGGAAGCCAACGGCAATGCCGCGGGGGGACCGTATCGGCTACAGGCAGCCAGCCACGGACAGCTCACGCCTTTTTGTCAGCTCCCTCGCACTGAGGAAACGGAGACGTTTGCGTGCGCTGTGAAAACAGCACATCGGTTCAAAGCTCGACTCCCTGCATACTTCTTAAAAGCAGCAGCCTTTTAACCAAAGAAACACCGTGAGCATTTCCCTTGAGTCCCATCACACCCCATCCACGTACGTGTTGTGGCAGCCAGGGGCCAAATCAACCCCGCGGCGTGAGTGAGTCCGGCCCTGGAAACGGGCCAAGAGCTAAGCCCTGGCTCCCATCGATTAACATCTTCGGTTCAGCACCAAAATCACCTTCCCATCGTGTCAGTAAAAGGGTAATGACGTTAGTTACGGGAGAGAAGAAAAACAGATGACTGCCCGCAGAAGGGAGCTGAAATTCATGCAAACTTTGAAAAATAGAGTAGTTGCTTAGAAACAATTGTGCCTGTATGTCTCGTGATGTTTTTCTTCCTCTGGTTTTCATTAATACGAAATAATTTTCTTTACCTATCTATCTCCTGCCTGCAAGAAAGTTTACAGCGTACCAGTCCCGCTCCTGCCTCTGCATCTGGTTTCTGGTGACTTGGGGAAAATCCCGACCCTTTCCCCGTGCCTCCGTTCTTACACTCTAAAACGATGCTCGTGTCCGAGAGATCTTCCGCCACAGCGTTCAGGTCTCCTGGGGAAAAGCGCTACATAAAAAAGAGGCTCTTGGCAAGTAAAACAAGGTTTGGGTGAGTTTCCATCTTTGAAGAGTCTCGGGCCTGTGAAGCCAAAAATTAGTTTGTTTTCCTATTAGCTTTGCTTGTCAGCTGCCATTTAACCCGCTGCTTTTTTAACAGAGTTAAAAAAAAAAAGTCACCGCACCATGAGTGTGGTCTTTTTTCCTGCTCAATTATCTCGCCTTCGTAAATACAAGTAACTCCATTTAACTGCCCTGGGAACAATTTCTGCATCTATTGAGCTGGCCTGCAGTAAGTCTTGTGGTTCCCTCTTGGCCTTGGAAAACGAGCACGCTTCATTATACGGAATGGTTTACTTCACCTCATTATTTTTTCATAATCTTATTGTGCTTCCCCTTTTAACACTGACGAGGGGAAAAAAAAAAAACAAATAAACAAGCAAAGGTCCTTTTGGGTCCAGAACCTTATGCACTGTCTTTTGGGAACTGCGTGTGTATGTCAATTATGTGGAGTTAATTGGGCGCTCCATAAGGCTTTTTGGGAAAAGTCGAGTGAGTTTTAGGGCAAGAAAAGCTCTTTCATAACCCTGCTAGCTGAGGCCTTTAAACGCCTTCTTCACGAATTAGTCCGGAGCTAACTGGTCGAGCCCAAGTGAAGCTGAAAAGACTTCATGTCTCCGATCCCTGTGCTTCCTCGTCATGTTTCTCTTCACTAGTGAAATGATTTCTAGACAAAGCCCAGACAACAGCGGTTCTGGTCTCACGAGTGCCTCGCCTCGCTTCTTCGGTGCCTTGGCGATGCCTGCCATCTGCTCTTCTGTCTTTATCCCCCTCTACTCCAATCCCTGATCCTCTTTATGGCACTTTTCTTCTTTATCCCAACGTCCCCCAGCAAATCCAGGTGAGTCATTGCACTCGGTCGAGACCGCGCTTTAATCCTCCTTCGTATCTGCGATGTAAAGCGCCGTAACGGTGCTGGTGTGTCATGCTGCAGATGCTGTAAGGACAACGGACGTTTAACTGCTGCTTTAGCAGCCTGGATATCAGCCCCCCGCTACGTTGGGCATTAATTCTGCTGATGACCGGCGCCCGAAGCTTCAGAAGAAAGAGGCAACCTCTACGTTTTGCCTGTTGCATGAAGCTCTGGGTTGGTTCCTCGTCGCCGGAGGAGAGGAGGATTGCTGTGGTGGAGCAGGCGCGGTTGGGTAACTCAAGCTCAGAAGACAGCCTGAAAATCAGCTCCCCGGTCGGACGCAGTGGGGCTGCACGGGGGCTTTACTGCGCTGATTTATGGTGCTGGGACAGTGGCCTGGGTCCCCGAGGGAGCAAATCCAGTCTGAACCTCGGGTGACGTGTCCTGGGGCACCCAGGGCTTTACAGCAAGTTGAACGAGCGCTGGCTTCTGTGCCACCATGTCAGTAACCTCATATAAACACACATTTTATCTCGCTCACTCTCCACAGAAGGGGCAGTAATATCCAATATAGCGAGATAAATGTGACTTGGGGCTTTAATTCACCTCTGGTTTTATGAGTTTTTCATTGGTTTTACAATGTTTTTTTAATTTCCAAGGCATTAAAAGCCAGACAGTCCACCCCAGCTGCCACAAAATTAAGCTTAGCAGTTCACGGGTGACCCAAACGTATCCAAACAGACCCACAATCGTCTCAGATTTGCTTCCCCTTTGCGGTTTTCCAAACAAAAGGTCATACCCCGGGGTGTGCCTACTCCAGCAGAGCCAGATGGGGATTCCCCCCTTGGCAGAACCGCAGCCGGCAGCTCCGACTCTGCCTCTCGCCAGCCCTGCCTCGCCCTCGCATTTTTCCCGTGTCTTGTCCTCCCTCTCACACCATTTCTGACAATGATCCAGCTAAAATAACCAGGTGAAGGCTCCGCTCGCATCACAAAGAAACTGAGTGAAAACGGGGTTTTTCAGCCGAGTCGGTTGATGCCTTCCCTCTTGATTTCCCTCCTGGAGCCGGTACTTCAGGATGTTTCTCTGTCTTTCCCTTCTAGCTTGAGAGCAACTGCCCCACAGCACCCCCCGAGTCCAAACCCACACGTTTCAGTGCCTTACTCCAAACCCAGCGCCCCGAGGCCGGTCTGACGGCGCTCCATCACACGGATCGTCCTGCAGTTCCCATCTCCCGGCTGCTCCCGGCTGCGGTGCCCATTCCTGCTCGTGGCCCCAGCAGGAGAGACACGCGGCGATGCTCGGACTTTGTGGATCAACAGCAGCAGTTGGCAGTAGACCATCCAGACTTGGAAAAATCAGGATTGTCACCTTCCGCTATTGGCAGTTAGGGCTGGATATCGGGAATCCCGCTCTCCTTTATCAGCCCGACCCACTGGGAATGCGAACGAGCCCATTAACCTCCCAGAAGTGAGGGCTGCCTCCTGGAATAAAACTGGGGACTGCTGGAAGGGTTAATGCGTATTGCCGTATGTGAAGTCCTCTGAAATCCTCAGATGAAAGGTTCTTTAGAAGTGCAAAGCACTATTATTTGTCCGGCATCTGAGGAGCGACTTGCGTGCGGGAGCTGCTGCGAGATTTCCCACTAGGAAGTTCTGAGAAATCTTTCATCCGAACGGGGGGGGGGGGGGGAATGAAATCAAATCCGCAAACAGAGTCGGGAGCTGATGTAGGTGGGTGAAACTCCGCGCAGCTCAGGGGAGCCGTCCCCGCTTGCGTCGCGCCAGAATGTGGATGACTGATGGCACCACAGTGAGCAGCAAGAATTGAACTGTTCAGTCCTTTAAAGAACCGCGGTGCCTGCCGTCAAAGGTGGCATTGTGCTTTCCGTGTCGGCTCCCTGCCTAGGTGCGGTGCAGCGGGGGGTACGCGGGGAGTTTAGCCTGCTGCTCTTTTCCTCTCGCCTTGGTTTCGAGTCCAACAAAGAGGCTGAGACCGAGGGCCCACTCCTCCGCCGCGCTGCCTCCTCGCCGAGGACGGAGCACGGTGCTGCGGGCGGTTTTAAGACACAACCCCCGGTCAGTGCCCCTGCGAACGGCACTGCTGTAAGGATGACACTGCAGTGATGTCACCTTAAGTCAGCCCCCAAAGGGTTGGAAAAGCGTTTGTAGCTCTCAGCTGGTCGCCCCTCAGGCTGCATCGTGAGTCGTCTCGTTAGACCCATGCCTTCTGCTTGTCCTCTCCTCCAAAAAGCCCTTTCCCTTGCTCCTGCGTTTTGCAGACAGGGCCCGTTTCCCACCGAGGTGTCAAGATGTATTTTAAGAACCATCCTGCGCTTCCAAGTTTGGCCTGTCGGAGCATCCCCTGACGGCAATGACTGCGATTGCTGGATGTCTCGCGGGATCCCGGGACACGGCTGCTTCACCGCAGGCTCCCAATCGCAGTGACAGGATCACGAAATTGAGGAGCTCTGGATGAAATCGGGGTTGACGCCCGGGAGCGTACGGTCGCTTGCCTGGAAGAGCAACACCAGGAAAAGCACCCGGGCCGCTAAGTGGAATTGTGCGCAGTCGCTCGAGGACGTGGCACGCGGCGTCACTGATGGAGAGCAGCCCCCCCGATGACTGCAGGAGAGAGGAGCTGAGCTGCAACGCTGGCTTACGTTTGCCCGAGTGCTTTCTGTTTAACGCCCCTCAGGCGGTTTGGGGTTGCACGGAGAAGTCCCGGCCAGGGGCAGGGTGTTGGGCAGTGGAGAACACGGGAGGAAGAAGAGAGCCCTTGCCCATCCGTGTGAGATAGGAAGATACGAACGGAGAAACGGGGAGGCTGTGCGCAGATTCAGCACCCTGGCAATCAGCAGTTTGAATCTCCACGATCCATTTGCTGCTTCTCCTCCAGGCCCAGCTTCTGCTCGGGCCCCCGGGGGAGACGTGAGCCTGGCCCCGGCTTTGCACAGCCCCTTGCACTAGCCAAGAGGAGCTGCCGCCGCAGCTGCATCGATCCTCCCGGGGAGACCGGTGCCCCGGCTTGCAGCAGAGCCGACACGACGCAGACGCGTTCCCCCTGCTCGTGGAAACCGCCCGAGTTGGCCTTGTGAAAGGGGGAGCAGGCGTGCCAAGCCGGCCAGCTCAAAATCTTGTGAACGCTCAGCTGAAGGGATGCTGAGGACGTAAAAAAAAAAACCGTGCTGGACTCGTAAAATAGCTAATGCCGACGAGAACCAGGCCCAGGAGAGAGCCGGGGAGCGGCCGTGGGTCAGCCCGGCAGCGGCCGCGTCACGGGGGCCGGCCGTCGCCGTCGCCGTCGCCGTGCCCGCCGCGTGGATTTGGATGGAAGGGCAGTACCAGCGTTACCGATAGGGTGCGGAGGCCTCGTACGTCTCCTCAGAGAGAAATCCATCGACAAAGCCATTTCTCCCAGCTGTGCAAACGGTTTAAACTAGAACTGGCAGAAAACAGGCAAGATTTTACTTTTATTTAACGCTGTGCCCGCCTTGCTGACCCCTTGCAATCGCTCCGGGCAGCTGGAAAGAAACAGTTAATTCAAGCAGCACGGGAGGAGGATGACACGAAGCCTGCCCACGCGGGCAGCGAGGCCCGCTTGCCATCCCGTCGCTATTGATGGCTTGGAAATCAGAAAGATCTCTCCTTTGAACAAACACTGCAGTGGGAGGGGGGGGAAAAAGACTCTGGGGAGGCCGGGACTCCACGGCACAGACCGTTCTTTCTTTACTGGACTTTTCTCTGCCCCTGACATGATAAACAATCCTTTTGTGTGAGATATAAACAACGCTAGGTTGCTGGCGGCGAACAAAGGCTGCGATTCAGTGCCGGGATCAGCTGAACGCTGCGCATGACGGGCCCCGCGCCGCTCCTCCCGCGTGGGGGTTTGCCACCGACCGCCACCGGCCCGAACAGCCCCCGGACCCCGGCCGCCGCCGCACCGGCCTGGGGCTCTTTCCCCACCGTTCTCGAGGGAAACGCGTTTGGGCGGTGGAAAGGCTGAGCGGGAAAAGGACCAGAGCGGCAAATAACCGCCTGAGCGGCGGTTCCCCGCGGGAGCTCTGCCGGGATTTCCCGGCACATCCCGACACCCCGCGGCAGACCTGGTGGCGTCACGAGTCTCCTCGCACCGGCCACTGAAACCTCCGGTTTGTCTTTGCGAGGACGCGTCCTCCCGGCTCTGAGAAACAACCCCAGTGGCAGCGCCGGGGCGCATTTTCAGCGTGCTTCGCCCGCAGCCGCCGGCACCCACGGCGAGGGGAATGCCAAGCACTTGGCCGGGCAGACGCGCTGTCCCGCCAGGCCCCGGTGCCGGCCGTCCCACTCGGCATTGTCCCCCTGCGCCGTGGGGAGGAGGGAGAGGTGGCATTTCCTTGCCCGGGGGGGGGGGGGGCCCACGGCGGGGCCGCTCTGCCCTGTGGTTTTCCCCGGCTGTGAAAGCAACTCCCGGAGGGAATCGGCCTCAGGGGACCGGGCACCTTCCCCTCGGCCTCCTGGAGTCTGGGGGCGCAGGCCCCACGCTGGTGTCACTGGCCCCACGCCGGCGTCACTGGCCCCACGCCGGCATCACTGGCCCCACGCCGGGGGGTACTGGTCCCGCACAGGCCCCACGAAGGGGTACAAGCCCTGTGCTGGGGGTACAGACCCACAGGGTGGGTACTGGCCCCACGCAGGGGGTACAGGCCCCACGCAGCCCCCACGCTGGGGGTACAGGCCCCACAGGGGGGTTACAGGCCCCACACAGGGGTTACAGGCCCCACGCAGGGGGTACAGACCCCACACAGGGGGTTCAGGCCCCACAGGGGGGTTACAGGCCCCACGCAGGGGGATTACAGGCCCCACAGGGGGGTTACAGGCCCCACGCTGGGGGTACAGAGCCCACGCAGGGGGGTACTGGCCCCACAGGGGGGTTACAGGCCCCATGCAGCCCCCACACTGGGGGTACAGACCCCACGCAGGGGGGTCAGGCCCCACAGGGGGGTTACAGGCCCCACACTGGGGTTACAGGCCCCACGCAGGGGGGTCAGGCCCCACAGGGGGGTTACAGGCCCCACACTGGGGCTACAGAGCCCACGCAGGGGGTTCAGGCCCCACGCAGGGCCCCAGGCCCCGCGGGGCGGGTACGCGCCCCCTGCCCAGCCCCAGGGGGCGCTCTCCCCCTTCCTGCCCCCGCGCAGGCGCCGTTGCGCCGCCGGTGGTGGTGGTGGGGGGGGGGGTAGAGGGGGCGGGGCCGCCTCCCTGCCGCCATTGGCTCGGCCCAGCCCGGCGGGGCGGGGCGGCCGCGTGCGCCCGCCAAAGCGTTCCGGGCGGGAACGGGGGCGGCGCGGCGTTCCGGGCGGCGGCGGCGGCGGACCGCGCTCTCTTGCCCGCCCCCCTTCCCCCCCCCCCTTCCCCCCCCGCCCTCCCGCCCCTCCGGGAGCGCGGCCTCGGCGGCGGCGGCGGCGGCCGGGTCCGGAGCGCCATGGAGCCGCGCACAGGTAACGCCCGCCCGGCGTCCCGGCGGGCTCGGGAAAGTTTTTCGGCGGGGTCGGGCCCGGGGGCGGCGGCGGCCTGGGGGTTCCCGGGGCGGCGGCGGGTCCCGCTGGGGTCACGGTGCCGCCTCAAGGAGCGGCGGGGTCCACGGGTCCCGCCTGGGCCCGGGGCTGGCGGGGTCCCAGGGCTGCGCCCGGGTATCTCCCGGTCCCGATCGAGCTCCCGGTCGCGGCCGGGCCCCGGTCGGGCCCCAGGAGTGAGGGGTCCCGGTGCGGCGCCCGGGCACGGCGGGCTCCCCGCTGCAGCCGCCTCAGGCCGAGGAGGAGGGAGGCGCCGGGGACGGGCGGGCGGGCTCCCACCCGCGGTCGTGGCCGGTCCGTGGACGCCCCCCCCCCCCCGCTCCCGGCTCCCCCCCCCTCGTTCCCGTCCGGGGAAGAGCCCTCGGGCAGCGGCTGCTCCGCCGCGGTCCCCGCCGCCCCAGCCCGCGAGCGTTCCTTCTGGTGAAGCCGTCACCGGAGCCGAGGTTTCGGTGGCTTCTGGCGGCGTGGGACCGATCTCCGTAATTTCCACTAAATCCCCGGGGAGGGGAGGGGGAGCCCGGTTTGGCAACGGGAGCGACGGCGATTGAGCCGGGTCGGCGTCTGTGGGTCGCTCCGTCCAGCGCCGGGCGTGAACCGAACCGGGGCGTCGGAACGGGCGAGGACGGGGCGGTGGGCCGGAACGTTGTTAAAATGTTTCAACTTGTGGTGATTTTTGGACCAAATAACTGTAATCCGGTTACTTTTCCTCCGGTGCGGACCAAATAGGATTTGCCGTTTGCAACCCGGAAAATCCGTATGGCTTTTCAATCCCGCGTCTTGTGCTCGAACCGGAGGGAGCTTCGCTGCCGGGCTCCGTCCTCCCGCCGAGGGGTTTCGCCTCGGTGAAAAGCCGTTGTCTCTTTTCGCTCGCCCGTTTAACAGCGCCGGGCGTTGGCGTGAAGATCGGCGCGTAACCGTCGGGGCCGAGGCCGTGCTCGGACTCGGGTTGCTCGGCCGTACCGCGGCGAGACGCGAGCTTAAAAACAACTCCAGAGTTTACCCGTCTTAATCTCGGGAGGAAAGGGAGTTTCTCGTCCGGCTAATTACAGGTTGCCTCGCTGCCGTGCTCTCCGTATGGTTTCCTTGTGGGCGAGGAGGCTGGCGGTGACTCACCGGCTCGAGCATCTCTGACAATCCCGTGCTTAAGGGAAACGTCTTTGCACCGACGCCGTGTCGTGGGAGTCGCTTACGCAAGGAGCGCGGTAACGGGACGGATCCTCCCGGGAGGCGGCGACGGCTCCCTGTCGCACCGGGGGAGAGCGTCGCTCGTCCCTGCCACGGTGCCCCTCCGCTTACCCGTCTGTAAAATGGGCTGACGCCGGCGCGGTGCCGTACGCGTGGTGATTAGTTGCACAGTGCGTTCGCGGGCGGCGAGGCGTGCGCGGGGCGGGGGGGGGGGGCTGATTTTCGACTCTGAATTGCGGGGCTGATAAAGGCGTTCTTGTCAGCTTACGTCGCGTAGCCGGAAAAGTCAAACTTGGCGGCTGGCGTCCTCCCCATCAGATCGCTGACGACGTCAGATTTCTTCTTCCTGCCCCTGCCGCCCGTTTCCAGGCCTTGGCGAAGACCGATCGCAGTCGCTCCCCTTCGTACGCCGCAGTCGGACGCTCGCGTTTGGGTTTGGGTTCGCTTTCTGCCGCGCCTTGCGCGGAGCTCGGCTACTCCTGGCCCCGGGAGAGCAGCGCTCTCCTATACGCTGCGATATAAAGAGCGTGAAGCTCCGTATATCGCAGGAGGAGAGCAGGCTGGTCCCTTGGACTCTAAAGCGTCGTGGCGGTTTTTTCCTTGGGCATTTCTTTTCTTCGTAGTGTCTAAAGTAAAATAAAATAAAAAAGAAAAGCCTTGCGGTGCTAACTGTAAGACTTGGATGAATAGTTTCAGTAGAACCAAAGCTGCCGTTTCAAGTAGGTGTAAAACCAGCTGGCGCGGTGACCTGTGGCGTCGCGGCTTTAACCTGCGCGGAGCGGGGACCGAGCTCCTTCCCGCTGATCGCGAGCCGTTACCCCAGCCTTGCAAGAAAAGCATTACTTTTCCCGGGAAAAACGGGGGATGCTCTCGACGGAAAACGTGTTGGCGAAGGCGCCGAGCGGCGTGCATCTGCGCCGTGTCAGTTTTTTGGGGGGAAACGTGATGTTTAACTACTCGAAGGTGCGGTTCTGCCTGCTAAAGAAATAAGCTTATAGAGGGGAGGCAGCGCGGCAGCTCACGGCTTTTACGTCTGATACGGCTGGAAGGAGCATCCCTCGGGATACTCGTTACTAGCGCGCCACTCGGAAGAGCCCGCGTACGGAGCTGGGCTTTCTCCAAGCGCGTTTGTAGGTGTGAAACACTTGTCAGCTCTCGGCGTGCGAGCCGGTGGGTATTAAGCGTGCAAATCCCTGCTGGGAATAGAGGGAGGCGGGGGATGCAGGAGTCGTCGTGCGCCCAAATACTTACGAAGATCGGGACTGCGGTCGGTCTTTCTAGTGCCTTAATTTTTGTGGGTTTGGGTTTCTGCCGAGAGTTTACCGTGTTTCTGGTGAGTCTCTGCCGCTCGACGCCGTGCGGTCGCAGTGGGACGTGACTTTCCTCTCCGTGGCGGCGTTGGGGAAGCGCTGGAAGGGATGCTCTCTCGCCCCGCATCTCAACAAGTGCCTCTGCTCCTGGATCAGAATACCCTGGGGAGAAAACGACGCTTAATCGGGTGGCAAAATCTGCCGTGGCCTGATTTGCGGAGGTGCTCGTTACGAGCATCCCCCCGGGAGGCCGGCGAGGACAGCAAGTGCTGGGCGCTCTCGCAAAACCAGGGTTTGCGCTGGAAATAGTAGCAGCCTGATTTAAGCAGGTGAACGTGTCTCCAAGTGAATTTTCTTGCACGCAGCCGCTGAGAAAACTGTGTTTATTTTAGATACGTGCCTCTTAGTCGGCTAAAACGGGAAGAGCGCCTAAGACGGGTCGTTATATAATTACTATCATTCTTGGGAGTATAACCCTGCTCCTGAGAACGTCACGAGAGCGGGTGCTGCTGCGCTCGTCAAACCATTTAATGGCTTTATCAAGCCGCGGCGTAAGAAAGGAGTTTTGGGAAGCTCTGCTTTCTGCAATCGCTTCTTCACCTGCCGCCGCCCCCCGGTCCTGACGAGGCGGTTAACGCAGCCCCGTGAAGCGTGGTGTGTTTATGGCCAAACTTTACGGCCCTGAATTCTACCCCGCCCTGGGGTCCTCGCCGGCAGCTCTCCATCCCCGACGTGGCCCCGGTTTCGCCCCCAGCTCCTGGGTGCTGCCTCCGCGCCGGCTGGCCCGGCGTCTTCCCCCCTGCACCGAGGGAGCCCCGTGTCCTCTCCCGCGGGCAGCCTTCGGAGATGAGAAGTTGATGAAAGTGGAAGCAAGGCTGCTGTGACGGTTGGACCGTGCGTGCTCAATAATCGTCCTTCCTAATTACGGCACTGTAATGACAGTGCTGGTTTTTTAACGCAACACGTGATCCACGTTGGGGTTTGAGCCGTTGTTTTGCCTTCAGGACCTTTTTGAAACAGAAAGTTGAGGTCTGTAATTTATCCTGGGAAGCGCAAACCCCCTCGAAAGAGGAATCGATGAATAAGAGTGATGATGATGATGATGATGATGGTGTGGGTCGAGCCTCGGACGTATTGAAGCTGCTGCGTTTGTGTGGGAGGCTGTTTCTGGCTTTTATACGGCTTTGAGGCTTCATTCCTGCGCCGCTGCCGACGTGTTCTTCAACCCAAGTTTTAGAATGATCTGGGTGTTGAAACTAGCACGGTCGTATTTAGAGCAAAGGGAAGCAGGTGGTTGTAGCTCTGGAAAATAGGGTAAAGTTTTTATTTAAAAACAGTTAAGCACACAAAAATCGTTACGCTTCTATAAACTTCCACTGCGACTCTTGCTTAACTGCTGCTTTTCTCGTGCTCCGACTCTTGAGCAACGGCCTATTTTTTTTTTTTAAGAACGCCTTTTCCCTGCTGGAAAGCCTCCGTTTGCGGGGACGGCGTGCTGTCCTGAAGCAGCCCGGGTCGTGCCAAAAATCCGCAGGGGGCTTCCGAGGCTAGGGTTTCACGAGACGATAAATCTCGTTGAAGGGCTGCTCGTACCGAACGCGAGATGCTGTAGCCCCGCGACCTCGGAGCTACGTCCAGCCCGACCGCAGGCCGGCTGTCGCAGCTATTTACAAATATTCCTCTTTTTGCCTCGTGGACTGGCCTCCTCCCGGCATCCGCAGCGCCCTTTCTTTGGGCTGAAGGAGTCGGCGAGCCCGCGGGGTTTTCTTGCACCTTCCTTTTCACCAGGAATAACTATTTTGCTGGGCTTTGGTAACGGAGGTTGGATGGTGATCTGCCAGTTTGATTTTTATTTATTTATTTATTTTTTTTCCGCCCTCGATGAAGCGAGAGCTGCGTGGTCCGTATCCCGTCTCGTACAAGCACCCAGTCGGAGCTTAGCGACTACAATAAAGGTATTAGGTCAGGTCAGGTTCAGCGCGGCGGCGCTAATCCCGGCTCTGTGTTTTGGCTGTTCTCGCGTGCGTTAGGTGACCTGCCGGTGTCAGGTCAGGGATGCGGGCCGGGACGGAGGCAGGGCCCTGCCATCGCGGGAAGGAGGAGAAAGCGAGGAACCTCCCTCGAGGACCTCCGGATCTTGCTCCTTTGGAACTGAGCCGCCCGAGTAGCTTATTTTGCTCGTAGCTATTCCGGTAAGGCTCGTTGCGTGAGGAGCAGGGCTTGGTCAGCTCAGGTGCGGGGCTGCTTATGGCACCGAAGGCTCGCCCGTCTCGCCTCCGGGCTCCACCACGAACCTTTCGTTGGGGCAAGGTTTGCGCGCGGGTCTACGGGGAGAGCGAGCCGGCCGCGTTTCCCTCCGCTTGAGACGTCAGGGCTGCTCGTCGCAGGTTTTCGGGTGGGTTTTTGCTTCGGGAGTCCCATCCGTTTCGGCTCGCTTGCCTCGCTCGGTGGGAGCTTCCTTCTGGTGGAGCTTTGCAAAGCAAAGTGGGCGATTGACGGCGGGGAGCAAAAAGCTTCCGGCAAAACTAAATCTCTGGTGCGTTTTGGCACCTCCTGCCTTGGTTCTCGTCTGAAGGTGCCCGAGGGCTTCGGAGGCTCCAGCTTTGAGGTCCTCTTGTCCTTCCTCCCACCCGCGAGGCTGGGACGTGGTGGAGGTGCCTGGCCAAGGTCGTGCGCTGACTTTGTGCTTCTGGGCCCGGAGCCCTGACGTCCTGGCTCGGGTTCCTGCCCTTTTCAAAAAAATCACGTGGCGAATCTGGGGAAGAGACATTGTAGTTTCATGCTCCTAAAATATGCCTGGAAATACCTTTTTAAACATAGCAAAGACAGCTTACAATACGGGAGCGCGTTCCAGATCACGTTTAATGCTTAGATTTGACAGTAGCCCTTAAAAATACATGATTTATTTTTTTTTTTTCTGAAGTACACCGTTCTCAACAGGATTGAAGTCTTAACAGAGTAAGAAAATTAAAGCCCCTGAAAATTATGATCCTGGAACCAACAGTCCGTCTTTCCTGTTCTGCGGATTGTATTTGTTTCTGGTGAAATGCTTATTTAGTTAACTGTGCTTGATGATTTCCCCCCCCCCCCTTATGTCCTGGAAGACACAAGCGATGAAGCTGAGGTACCTCTAATCGTTTTACCTTGCTTCCTTTTTATTTCTTCCCTTGGCCTCTTTTAATTTGCCTGGTCGAGTTAGGGCAGGGAGCGCGGTCCTGCCGTTTCTGCCAACTGCCGCGGAGGACCGGGATGCTCTGCGCCTCTCCGGCTTTGCTGCCGGTGAGTTTGTACCGAAACCCGGCAAATTCATTGTGGTGGTGTGTTATCCTGCGGAGAGGATGTGGGAAGCGAGGGGGCGGCGGGTCGCTTTGCTTCTGTGTATTTTTTTTTTTTCCTGACTCCGCTCTTGTTTTAGATGGGCGTCCGGTATCGAGCGTTTTAATTCTGGTCCGTTTCTGTTAGGAAGGTTTATGCGGACTCGTGTAGAGATTAACTAATCCCGGCTCTTCTCGGCGCGTGTCGTTTCACCGCCTGGAAGGATGGAGGTCTGAATTAGCGATAGGCGGAGGCATCCTTACGGCGTTTCATGGATGCAAGGCTTTCACTCTCTGTTTTTATGGGTGTGGTGACCAAGCAAGAAATACCGTTTGTGTAAGGATCGAGCTTATTATAGTTCAGAGCTAGGTGTGACTCACAGCTCGGTGTAATCTCGCCGCTGCGTTGCTCCATTGGAAACGCTGCTGTGCTCGGGCCCCGGCGCAAGCTGTGGGGGGGAAGAGCACGTTGATATATTGCTAAAAACCCCGGGCAGAAGCAGCAGAGAAGCCTAGAGGTAACGTAATAAAATCCCGCCTGTCATCCGTGGGTGGGGAGCTGGCAAAATTTGGAGCGTCGCGGTGCAAGACTTCGTTACTGGTGTCTTCTCGCGCGTTAACGCCGCTGACGGCATGGATTTATCATATGGATTGGTTGGCTTCCGCCTCTCAAAGGCCCCCGGGAAGGTCTAGCCTGGTCCCGCCTGGTCTGCCCCTTTCTTCCTCGTGCTCCTCGTCAGCAAACGTACGCCGGCTCGGAGGCTGCCTGCCGCCCCCGCGCTGTGACGTTGGCATGCCCAAATCCTACGAAAAGAGATCTTATTATTTATTTTTTTTCTTTTTTTTTTAAGTAACTAGGCTGGGATACACGCCTACCCGGCCCAAACTCTGTTTAAAATCAGAATATATGCGGTGCAAAGGGAGTATTTAAACGCGCTCGAAGATGAAAGTCCTCTTCGCTTGCTGGTGTCTTTTATGATGTTGACTTGAAAGCTAGAGTTTGAAATCAAGAGAGGTTGCACATGGGCTTTTGACGCAAAAGGAAACGTTTTCCTCGGGCTGGAACTGTAAAGTTTCCTAATATAGTTTTGGTTGCTGTGTCCTGCTGCCTCGAACGAGCAGGAAACGGATGCCCCAGGGCCGAAGGAGGACACCTGCTCCTGGCTTTGGTTTTAGCCTGAGACCGAGACGCCCTTAAGGCACCGCCGAGAGCCCGGTCCTGCGCTGGTGGTCTGGGCTCGCCTTCTGGTTCTTGATGCGAGCCGGGCCCTGGGGGTTTGTCAGCCCAGCACCAGCGTGTCTGTTGCCAGGCAGCTTTTCTGAGACGGACTAAAAGGGGGAAAAAAAAAAAAACCCCGAAAAAAAACCAACCCACCCAACAAAACAAAACTCCCCCCCAAGTTTCGTTTCTTTTTCTATTTCTATTTCTATTCAGCCCGCTTTCGTGCCAGAACTGAAGGTTTCACGCTGCGTTGCTGGTTTTGGTAAGATCGGCTTTCAGAAACCAGGGCAGCCTCGGTGTGAAAACAGGCAGAATGATGAAGGCTCTTAAATATTTGTAATCCGGAAGGCTCCTATCAGGGGTGGTGAGCCTACGGTTGAAAAACTTGTGTGTTCTGTGCTTTCTTCTCATATTTGCACACAACCGATAAAGCAGCTGGTGTGGTGTGGTGCCAAGCAGAAACGTGGGAAGAGGTTTGGGGTTTTTTTTTCTGGAAGCAGAGCTCGGTACGTCACCGTAAGGTGACTGGGAGGGTTAGTCCGCTGTCGAGTCCGGTATGAAACCTCGTATTGTTTGCAAAAAAGGTTTTCTCACAGGGGAGTCATCTCCTTCGTTAGCTGATGCCGACGGCTCGCTCCTTCCGCAGCCCGTAGAGGACCATGCTCCGCAAGTATGACAGCACGGTGAGGCACGACAGCAAAACGGGGTGAAGTATTTTCAGCAGCAATGAACTCGGTCGTCCTTTCTGGACAGGACAATTTAAAAAAAAAAACAAAACAAAAAAAACCAAACAAAAAAAACCACCAAAAAAAACCCCCCAGTGAATCAGCCTGAAACCATTTGCTGGCAGTTCTGCGAAACACTTCTGGGTCTGGCGGGGCACCGCGCTGCTCCCCCCCCAAATCCCCACGTCTCGTCAGCCATTCCTCTTCTCCTCTCCTTGCTTGTGTTGATTTAAGCAACACCCTGGTTGATTTAAGCAACATCTCAAGGTGGAGAGTTATTAGTTAATAACCTTTTAGCTTTGTTTTGAGCCTGCGTTATTTAAGACCAGCGCGGTGGGAAAGGCACCGTACCTTGAGTTGCCTTGAGTTCATGTGAATCTTTGAAAATCGAGGGGAGAAGAGCAGCTAAAACTGAATTAATACACTTCTGAATGTGGCCTTCGGAGGTGCGATCGATTAATTCGGTCGGATTTAAATTCAGGCTCATTTAGGAGCTTGTCCGCCTGAAGGAGGGGGACGCCCTTGCTGCTCGCCTCGCGCGAGCTGAGGTAGTTCAGCCGGCGACCGGCTGCGCAGGTGAAGCCTTTGCCCCGGTGCCGGCGGTTGTTATTCCTGCAGATCTCCCCGGAGAGCGGTTGGCGCGAGCCCTCCCTTCGGGCAGCGGCGGCCGGGGGTGTTTAAATCGCGTTAATTAGCAGCCCGAGTCGCTCTCCCTGCAGGTCAGCGGGGGCTGCTCGTGCCACCAGCTCCGACGACCGATGCGGGGGACGGTGACTTCTTGCAGAGGCTGATCGGCGACCGGGAGCAGCGGCGGCCGCCACCGACCAGCCGATTTCGGGGCGGAAGGAGCTCCCGTCGCCTCGGGCCACCCTGGCACCCTTTAGCGATGCACCCAGCGTGTCTACGTGGGGTGTCAGCGCTGAGCGGTTCTCGCCTTGTAAACTCCTGCCTTACTGCGGAGGAATTACTGCCGGCAGCAGTAAATCCACGCCGTTCCACCTGATCTGATCAGGTCGTAAATCGCTTCTATAAGCTTTGAGAGCAGCAGCAGCAGAGGAAGCTCTTTGCGGAGGGGGTTTGGCGGTCGGTCGTGCAAGAATCCGGTCCTGTGCGCAACGAGGTTATTATTAATTAGATTTGAGCGTCATGCTCTCTTGCAGATGGATGTTTGAAATACTGGCCAGGCTCTCTGCCTCTGACTACGCGGTGAACGCGCTGGCTGGTTTTCTCGGGTTTTCCCCAAGGTTATTTCTGAAGCATCCAGTGATGCCCTGGCTGGGAGGCGGAAACTCTTCCCGGGCTCGTGTTTTTGCTGCCGAGCACTCGTCTGTCTCCTGCCTCCGAAACAAGCCCGCGAATCCTTCCAGTGTCTCATAAGGGCGAGGCTTAATTAAACTTTTTGCAGCATTTTACAAGCATTAGCTAACTAAATATTGTGACATCCCTATGGGGTAGGTGGTTGGGGTTTGGGGTTGTTTTTTTTTTTTTGCTTATCCTAATAAAGCTATTTCTGTCTGCGCGGGCTCTCGGAGAATTGCGCTGGGAGGGGGATGCTTTTGAAATGAGGTTCCCGACGATGCCCCATCGTTGAGGGCAACCCACACCCGACGTTATGCCAAGCTGCGCTAAAAATAGGTGGATTCCCAGAGGTTTTGGGAGTGCTGACGTTATCCCGTGCCTGCGTGACGCATCCGATGGAAACGTAAGACGGTGTCGTAAAGAGGCTCCTGGAGATACGAGCATCCTTAGAAACGAGCGGCTTTTAGGAGAGCTGAGGCTGCAGACGCGCTGAAGGTGCTGCTGGTGGCCTGCCGATAGCGATGTCCGGAGCTCGTATTGAAAACGCGTGCGTTCCTAAAGGAGAATGGAGAACAGGGTGAACATGGGTTCCACGTGAACCGCGCTGAGCTTTTACCCGATTTCTTATCTTTATGGCACTTGGCGAGTGACTGGGGGCATGTGAAAGGGGCCGCGGGTGCTGGTGCTTGGGACGAGGGAGGAGAAAGGTCGACCCTCCGAAACACCAGTTTTATCTGGACGGTGATACGGCAAATTCTGGGGGAAAGCGTAGCGCGGAGAGCTGAAAGGTGCCAGTGTTTGCCTCGAACGGAGGGGTGGTTTGTGTTTGTTTGGGTTTTTTTTTTTTTAAATCAGGAGGCACCAGAAGCGGGCGGCACGACTCCCGCTCCGGTCCCTCGTGTTTTGCCCGCATAGTTCAGCGCTTGCATCACAGCAGAAGAGGCGTTGGGCTCGGAGGATTCCTGACAGTCTAGGACATTGTGGTTTCTAAAACGAGGAGTCACGCACGGTTCAAAGGCAATATTGACACCATTGCCAGCGGGCTGGGGCTCGGTCGGTACGTACTCGGTGGAAGTCTCCGTCTGAGCCGCTGGTGCTGCCACCGACGCCAGGAGAAGGTTTGTTTTCTCTTGAGCTTTTCCTCTTTGGCCTCTTCTACCTTCTTTAGCTCGTTCTGTCCGTATTTTAAATTCAGCTTCCTTGCACTGCCTTTTGCTTTGGTTTTGAGTTTGTTCCCCCTAAGGTTTGCCAGTTTTTCACCAAAGCACGCTGAAACGTCTGGGAAGCTGCGTGCTCTAGCAAAATCCATCAGCGGAAGAGGGGCTAACGACCTCTTACGGTTTCAAAAAGCTTGACCCAAAGTAGCCGGGATGAAAGTCTTCCGTGAATTTAACGCTCTACAGCTTCTAGCGGAGGGCAGCTTCTTGTAGGAGGCTGCGATGAGAGGGATGATCCTCATCTGTGGCGTTGCGTCAGAGCGTTCAACCTCCCACCAGCTCGGAGGCTTGACGGCGAGATCTGAGCAGGCGCGAACCACGGGAGAGAAAGTGTAAAGGATATAAGGAGATAACGAAGTTGCAGAACAACTCTGAGGGGGGAGCGAGCTGGAAGGAACTAACTGAGCCGCTGTGCCAAGAAAATTAGGATTACAACTAAGGACCTGAAGCCCGAAAACCCATGCTCTGCAGCGACCGAACCAGCGCTTCAATCAAAGCGTTTATTCCCTTGAAAATGATTTTTATTTTTTTATTTTTTTGGGTAGAGCTGAACGGGAGGGAGAGGGAATAAATGCGCTGCGTCCCTCGGTCTCGCTTCTCCTGTTTGTTTGCAAGGAGATGGCCGAAATGGGATAGCTTCTGTCCCTCGGAAACCCGGAGATGTGGCTGGGTATATATATTTTGCAGCATTCCCCCCCCCCCCCCCCCCCCCCCCCCCCCCGCCCGAAATATGCTGGGTGCCGCGTAAACACCCACTGCTGCGCTGCCGCTCGACGCCGGCCATGCCAAATAGTTTTACTGACGGGGTGCAAATGACAATGTGCAAAGGTACGCTTCCCAGCAGTGCGGTTATCCGAATAGAAATCTTCTTTTTCCCCCAGATTGCGCCGCGAAGGAGGCGCTCGTCTTCCCCGGTCGTCTCTTCTGGTCCTCTATGCAAATTTTTAGGAAACCTCATTCACGTGAGGCGAAAGCCAGATGTAAATCCTCCAGATTTACGGGGCAGAGCTGCATTTGCATCCCCAGCTCCCGAGGCGCGATAGCAATATTGCATTTTGCAAATGAAGGCGTTCTGATATTTTTTTTTTTTGGGGGGTGTGGGTTATTTTCCGCCCCCCCCTCCCCAAGTTTTGAAAACCTCAAGCGTGACAGCTCCCCGGTGAATTAGTTGCCATTTTTTCTTAGATAAAATATTGAATGTATACTGCCAAGGTACCGCAGGTACGTCGCCTTTAGGGTCGCTCGTAATAGGCGATGGCGTCCGTCCCGGACAGCCGTTCACAAAGCATTTACCCTACGGTGCCTGCGAGAGCGGCGGTTTGTGATTTGGGCTGCGGTGCGACGTTAGCGCCAAAAGCAGCAAGGAAGTCTTGCTTCTCGCCAGAAAAACGATGGGAAGGAGATGATAGGACCTTATCGCAACGGGAGGAGCGCTGCCAAGCGTTCCTGCCCGCTGTTTTGAAGCGCTGAAGAGCGTGTTTTAATTCGGAGCCGATAACGAAGCCCCGCCGATCCCGGTCTGCGCGGGCCAGCCCTCGCCCCTCCGTAAGTTCAGAGCTCGTTATGCTCCACGCTGTCATCTTCCCCTTCTTAAATCAAGATTTTTCATTATCTGAAGAGCGTGGAGATACGTCTTTTTCGACTCCTTTTTGTACCTGAAAAAGCAATTAAGGAAAAGAGGCTGGTTTTCCAAAACCTGACCGTTAGTGGTTACCGCTCGGCAGCCCGGTGGGGGAATTAAATGAGAAAAGCTTCGAGGGATGTGCAAGGTTTGGAAATATCTCGGAGGAGCTCGGGGAGCGTCTACTAGGAGGAAAACGAAAGGAATTTAGGGGTAGCGGCATCTTCCGAAGCACGCCTTGGTGGTGTTTCTGGGTGCTTCCCTCCCATAGCCAGGCAATGCGCGGGGAATCGTCCTAATTAAAGTCTTTGCAAATTAAGGCAATTTGGTTTTGGCTCTTCGCTGCCGGAAAGAGGGAAATCTGGACGCCGTCCTTCCTACGCGAGGGCGGTGGATCGCGGCGGGAGGCAGGGCTCAAAACTCGGCTGTTACTTTGCGCGCAACCTTAAACAGCGAAAGCTTTGGGTGTACAGAGCGTTACGTTTGATGGGTGGGTTTTTTCCCCCCCCTAGAATAGCTTAAAATCTAAATATTTAGAAAGTAGCGTTTCCTTGTGAAGTGCTGGTTATGAAGTGTTTCTCGGGTAGCTTAAAGAAATGGGCTGTACGATAATGGAAAAAACCCCGTAACGCGGGATATGATGGCTTTCTGCAGTATTTCAGATGTGTAACAAAGCTGTGTAATAAAAAAAAAAAATGATAAACCGCTTTGCTAAACCTGCAAATTCATCCCCAAAAGCCTGGAAAACGTGAAAGGCGAGGCACTTCGCATCAGGGGCTGGGCACCCGCGGCAGAGGCACCGGGGACGTTCCTCCAATATTTTCGGGCGACTTGTTTTCTTTGTCCTGTTGCCCTTTTTTATCTCGCTCCGATTAAATCCCGGAGGGAAAACTGGCACCCTGGGGGGTTTTGGGGTGAAGTTCACGCGACGGCGATGCTGGCCACCGCGTGGACTTTGGCTGGAGAGGAGAGGCTGGATTGCTCGTGACGGTTAAATCGCGGCTATTCACCGTTGACTTTGCTTAATTCCCGCCGGCGTGCCCTGCAAGTAACCGTTGGTATTGCAGAGGTCGTAGAAACGACTGGGTTTTTGTAGTCCGAAGTGCATTTTCTTTGCAAATAGAAACGTGCGAATGTGTCGGGAAAGCTCGCTTACGGATTACATCCAGCACTGGCAGCGGTCGTGATAGCATCCTACCCGCCCACGTACGTACGTACACGTACGGGGGGGGATTTGGGTGTGCTTGACACCCGTATCATCCAGCAAGGGCTACGTTTGTGGTTGCAGATCTCTTTGGGGCTTGGATTTCCTACCTGTTACGGAGGGAGGGAAGAGGAGGGAGCGTTTCCCTCGCACGGGAAAGAAAATAATAAATAACAGCTCAACCCAGAGGGGAGAATGTTTCTTCGTGTGAACCCCGGCGATAAATCTCTCTAACAGTTCGTCGCCGGGCCGTCAGGCCCGCAGTTTTCCATCTGTGTTTTGCCTGACATTTTTGAGCGCGCGGGAGTCTGCTCGGTAGCTGCAAATGCCATCAGTTTGCGGGTGTGGGCTGCGCTGCTGCTCTCTCCCTCCCAAAAAAGCCACGCTTTGCTGCGTACGCTTATTTATTTTTATTTTTTTATTTATTTTTTTTTTTTTAAATGCCGAACCCATCAGGAGGAAGTTATCTCTTACTGCAGTGAGTTTTCCTTTAGAAACTGTTCTCTGGGTCTATAGCTCTTGCCAGTGGTTAGAGGATACAAATGTCTGGCTTCTAATTAGGGACGTTCCCTACATCACTGATGGGGCAAGAGCAAGAATCGCCTGCCAAATTTTGCTGTCTGAATACGCTCGGGTTTAGGATTGCCTTCAGCCGACAATAGCCCCGAGATTGCTCCGGCGATAAAAGAATATTAAGTAGTTTTTCTGCGTGCATGAAGTTAATAAGTGCATGATTAGCGAGCGTGGAAGATAAGACTAATGGTATTTAACCAACAAAGCCAGGAAATTCCAGATTAAAGCGTGGATGTTTAACTTGCTGCTCCTGGGGTTTGGGAGTTGCGTGCCGTTAGGGAGTTTTGCCCATCTTTAGGAATAATCCTGAAAAGAGACGGGTTTTAAGGCAGGGGGAAAACAAACAGGTTTGTTCATCTTCCATGTAATACTGAATTTTCCTCTCCTGCTCTCAGTACAGCAACACCTCCGTCAATCAGCCTTACACGTTTTTTTTTTTCCCCCTTCTTCTTCACGTGCCACGTTTTCAGCTCAGGGTGAATTTTTTTTTTCCCCAGCAGTTTCTGTTCCTTGACAGTGGAATTTTTATCGTAACCCTTTAACTGCACCAAAAAAAAAAAAAAACCCACCCAAAAAAATCCCGCGGAGCTTTTTGCCCGGTCCGAACTCCCGCGGATGCGCCCCGCTCTCCGTCTCTGCCTCGAGGAATGCAGAAAATCAGGATTTTGAACGCACAGCAAGAGCACACACCTTTCTGAATCTTAGGACCTGCTAAAACTTAAGATTTACGTAATATACCTTCGGACGGGCTGGTTTTGGCACCGGTCCGGATCCCCTTCCCAGAAAGGAGCGTTGATTTTTTTTTTTTTTTTTTTTTCTGCGAGAAGAGGAATTGTGGTTTGGGGGGTGTGTGTGTGTGGGGGGGTGGGTGTGTGTGTGTGTAGGGGGGGTTAGTTGTGGGTTGTTTGGTTTTTTTTCCTTTTCCCCCTTGAAAGGGGCTTTTTGTTTTGTTTTGCATAGGCAACATCTACTCATTCCAGCGGTTTGGTCTTGCTTTTATTCCCCTTGCGCACAACCAGGGTGCTCGGAGGAGGACTGCCCGCCCCGGGCAGGGCAGGGACGCTGAGCTCTCTGCAAATATATGAGAGAAACTTTCTGCGCTCTCGCTGCTACCAGATAAACTCATTTATTCTCCCAGCTACTCGTCCACGATTTTGGAAAGAAAAGCTCCGCCGCCTTTGACATGAGAATTGGTATTTTTCCTGAATTTGCGAAGCCCTTGGTGTGCCCGTCGTTAGCGGAGTCATTACAACCCGCTCACGTGCGGGGAGAGAGCGGCAAAAATTGTATATTTTTTTAATTTTTTCCTCCCAATTATCAATTAGTTAAACAGCAGTCCCAAAGCACAATGAATTTTGGCGGGGGAGGTTTATTTTCCCCCCTCCTCGGGGGACACCGAGGCACCTGCCATCGGATAGTTCCCGGCCAGCTCGGAGGCTGCCTGGCCAGGCTAATTATTTTATACTCTGTAATGCGAGCTGCGCGCGTTGTTGGTCTCGTTCCTAGATTGATGCCGAGGTGCTGATCCGGGCGCCGCCGACCCCAGCTGCCGGGAGGAATCCATGAGCGCACGACCTCGGCTATGGACATCGTCCTGTCGGATTTTGTTCGCTCGACGGGGGCAGAGCCGGGACTGGCCAGAGACCTCCTCGAAGGTAAATGAAACCGGGAATAAAAGAAGGGGAGAGCCAGGCGGCGGCTGACGGGGGGCTGGTATGGAAAAGGGGGTTGCAAGAGGGGCAGGGAGCTGCCGGCCAGACCCCCGGGGCTGGCGGTTGCTGAATGCGATGCTGGAGATATTAAAACCGTGCCCTCGGCGGCGCGGCTGGTGAAATTCTGCCTTGGTTTCTTGTTACGCGTCCATCGGATAATGAATTTCAGATGTTCGGAAGGAGAACGCATCGCCCAGGAGCGCGGTTTCCCTTCCTTCGTCCTCTCCGTTCACGTGTGTGGCTCGCCGCGAGCAGCAAAACTTAAGGGTTTTGGTTGGTTTTTCTTTTTTTCTTCTTTATAGCAGCGATGCCTTCGAAAGGGTCGAAGGAATAGCACTAGGCGAAGGCTGCCTGTGTTTTCAAAGCAATATAGGGGTAATTATATAGGCAAAACCGTGCTGCTACTGGTATATCTTGTTCTGCTTGTGAAGGTGGTTTGATTATGCTGATATAAATTGCTGTTTTGTCGGTGCCAGTGACCTCTCCTGGCAGAGCATCCCCTTAGAGCCCCGTTTATGCCCGGCGCAGGAGGCTGCCGACCGAACAGGATCGGTCGGTTTAAGGCGATGGAGAGTGCCGAGATGCTCAGGACTTGAACGCGAGCATCGTCTGCCTTCAGCCAGTTTGCTTTTAAACGGGCACGCCAGCCCTTGAGAGCCTCAGCGCGCCACGCTGGCAGCTTTCTGGTGCTCTACGTACTTAAAAGAGCATGTGTATTTGCCCTAAAAATATAGCGTGATATCGGCTTTCTCAAAAACTCCGTAAGATGGAGGAGTTGCTCATTAGCGATCGCGCTTAGTTGAAGGCTGCGGGTAATTTTTTTTCCACCCTGTACTTAGAGCGATGGGCAGGGTAGAGGAGAAAGGATACCAGGTCTTAATTTGGGGGCTGTAAACTTGCTCGCGAGCGTTGCCCTTGGGTTGATGTTGACAAAAGGATGGTGAGTAAATCCTGGCACGTGTTGTAATGCTGGAGGACAGGAACGTTGCATGAGAAGCGGGGCAGTTTGTACGTCGTTAGCCAACCTGTAATTATAACGCAAGACCATACTTGCTGTGTTTCTTCCTATCATCCCTTTTCTTGTCTAATACGGGTCATTTTTGTTGTTGCTTGGACCCGGGACTAAGCCGATGCTCCTCCAGCATCCGCACCAGCTCCCCGGCTGCTGCCACTCCGCATGCTCTAGCAGCAATGAATTCAAAGCCCTGAAATTGTTGCTAGAATCTGTGTCTTTAGGCAATTTGCTCCACCTCCTTGGGCTCTAGCTCTCCTCGGCGCTCGCAGCATCGATTCGTAGCTTTTTCCTCTTCAAAACTCCCGTTAGCTTTGCCGGGTTCAGGGCTTCAGCCTTCAATTTTTACAGCCGAGCGTCGTCTCAGCGGAAGTCTGGCAAGTTGTGGGTTTTGTGGTGTGTTTATGTTCTGTTTTCTGGGTTTAGGTTGCTTCGTTTCATGTCAGAATTTCTAATGCTATCTTTCGGAAGAAATATTTAGGCTTGCGATAGAAAAGGTTAAAGCAGATATTCCTTAAAACTCTCCGTCTCCCGCTCAGCACATAGGTTGATTTATTTTGACAACGGTAGCTTTAGCTCATTTTCATGACGTGCCGCTGAGTCGCTGCTATTTCTCCTGCAGCCTCGGCGGAGCTGGGGTGAAAATGAGGGGAAAAACACAGAGATCTTTCTTTTTGGGGTGGGTATTAGTGAAAGCAGTCAGATAAAATAGATGTGTAAAGCGAATTATTCGGATGTGAAGTTTGAGGGCGATAGGAGCGGTTTAAGTCACGGTTTTCTGCCGGCGTTTTGAGTTTCGTGCATGTGGCAAGTGAAGTCGCTGCCTGGCGGCGACGGCAGCTCTTCTGAATGGTGGTCTTCTCCCTCATTCCGCTCTCCAGCGCCGTTGGAAACCCATCACCTCGACGGCGAAGGATTGCAGCGTACAAACGCGCACGAGGCTAAAGAACTGGGGGGAGAAGGGAACGTAGTAATTGGCGAGATTTATTTAGGTTCTGCTCTTTGAAATCATCCCGCGTTCTGGCAACGAGAGCTGTAGCGTCACGCGGAAGGCGGGCTCCGGGTCTCCCTGTGGTTGAACTTCTGGCTCGGGGTGTCCCCGGGGGACACCGGTTTTCCTGCCGGAGGAGGGAACCTCCCTTTTATCGTCCAAGCACCAGCGAAACCTGCTCGCTGCAAAAGTTTCCCTGAACGCCTCTAACAGCCTCTCCCGTGCTTGCAGAAAAGCACCGGCGTGCCCGAGTCCATCAAACACACCCTTTCCAGGCGCGTGCAGGTAACTGGGCCGTCTCGTGATACTGGGATTTACGAGTCCCTTCGGCTGCCATCGTTTCGCATAGAGTTTCCAAAGTTTAAGGTTTTTGTGGGTTTTTGGGGTTTTGTTTTTTTTCCATTTCTGAAGTGGCTGCTGGTGAAGATGGTTGGGAGATGCAGCTGCAAGGGGTCAGCGCCGGTAGCGTCTCCTCCCGTTGCTGACGCGTTAAAGCAAATAGTGATGCGACAGCAGATTTAATTTTAATCTGATGGGTCATTCTCAGTCCTTGATACTGATTCGTTATTTCATTTAAAAAAGAAACAACAAAAAAAAGTCCCCTTGACTCAAAAGGTAAAGCTGAAAATAACTTTCCGCTTGGAGTCAGTCATTAAATGCTGCAAATTACATCTCTCAGAAGAATTTAAATACTTGCGAAGCGTATTTCCTTTAGGGAATTAGACATAATGACTTCTTTTATTGTCCATGAGCATCGCATAAACCAATCAGCGGTTTATATCTTTCCTGTAGTGGAGTTACTATATATAAAGTTGGCTTTCTTTCTACGGTGTCTGCTAACTTGCTAATTTAAGAGCTTAGATGAACAGTGTTCATAAAAAAAAAAATTAAAAAAAATCACAATTTTCCCAAACGTAAGCCATATGGTAGACCTTTTTTTTTTTTTTCTTCTTTGCTATGTATTCTTGCCTTTGGAAGACAGTGGCTTCTAAAAGGTCAATTTATTGCACACTGAAAGACTTCAGCGTGTTAATATATGTCACGTTCTTGCAGCTTGCTGGGTAGTGTTAAAAGGAAATGGACCTGCTTTAAGGATTCACTCAACTCCACGAAGCTCAGGCTGTTCTGCTGGATAATTGATCTGGCCAGTAACGACACGAGCCTGCTGAAAAGTCGTCTGGATACCGCCTCGCCCGGCTGGCACCTTGCTTGCTTTTACATTTTGGGTGTCAGCTCGGAAAGAATCGGGTGGCTGTCTCTCTGAAACCGTGCAGAGAGGTTTAGAAAGTCGTATTAGAAGTCATCAGCTTTTAAAAAGTTGCGTGTTTTCGCTCGAGCGTTACCCTGCGATGATGCGAGGGTAAAGGGAGCTGGAGGCTGTTAACTTTGTCAGCAAAGAAGCGGTGCCGGCATCGCGATGGATTATCTTCACGGCAGCTGGAGAGTTATAAAACAAAGCGCTCGGCGTGACCCGAAGCAATTGGCCATTGGGTTTATATAGATGTTGGTGGACATGACACCGCCTGACCTTCCCTTTCCCTTTCCTAAGGGCGCAGTCGTGTTTATTTTACTCCAGTCCCGTGCTCTGTGCTCAGTGTTTGCTGTTACGGTGACCCTGCCCTTCTTCATTTTACAGCCAGGAATCTTGTTCTGGCAAAATTATCTCTCAGACTAGATATCGGGAAGAAATTTGTTACGCTGAGGGTGGTGAGACGCCGGCACGGGTTGCCCAGAGAGGTGGTGGATGCCCCATCCCCGGAGATGTTCAAGGTCAGGCTGGACGGGGCTCTGAGTGACCTGATCTAGTTGAAGATGTCCCTGCCCACGGCAGGGGGTTGGACTAGACGACCTTTAGAGGTCCCTTCCCACCCAAACCCTTCTGTGATTCTATGAAAACTGGAGGTCTTTGGACCTTTGTTTAGGTTTTGCAGATGTCCAGCATCCAAGAGCAGTAGCTCTCTCTAAGCTCTGGATGTGTCTCTGCACACACGGGGTGTAAATCATCCACGTAACCTGTGGCAGTAGGGCCAACGCTTTCTGGGCACTTCAGGTTCACGGTCACGTCTCTTCCAGAAATGCAAATCCTGGACAAAAATAGAGCGACCAGCTGAACGAGTGGTGCGGCACCCTGCTTTCCGCCTTGTTTCTGCTAGACAGCCTTCATGCTTCACGATAAACTGCACTATTATTAGTTTCTAGTGCGGATGTTTTAGGAACTGACTTGATTTCTTTCTCATGTGACGGTGACCACTATCGATACCTTCCCATCCAGGCAAGAACTGGGATCTGAGCGCAGCCCTGAGTGACTTTGAACAGCTAAGGCAAGTGCATGCCGGCAACCTACCCCATTCCTTCAACGAAGGACGCAACTATAAACCCCCCGAAAAAGAGGCAGCCCGTCCCGGGCGACCGCCGCTCCAGCGGCAGGATGATATTGTGCAAGGTCAGTGTCGTCTGGCGGCTTCCAGATAGCCGAGTCACAAAAATGATACGGATCAATTAAATCTTTCTTTCTGCCGCCTGAAATATTTATATCTGCCGGAGCAATCCGGCCGCTCGCAACCAAAAAATACTAGCTGAAGGCAGCGATTTAATAATTGCTTCGGCGAGGTTTGCTGCTCCTGCACCATTCAGGAGTTTTTTCGTCTTCCTTTTGCTCTCAGAAAAACGCCTGTCTCGAGGCATTTCCCACGCCAGCTCGACCATTGTCTCCCTGGCCCGTTCCCACGTCTCCAGCAACGGCAGCAGCGAACATCTGCTGGAGATGCCCATCTGCACCTTCCAGCTGCCCGACCTCACCGTGTACACCGAGGACTTCCGCAGCTTCATCGAGCGAGACCTCATCGAGCAGTCGATGCTGGTGGCTCTGGAGCAGGCCGGTGAGTGCTTTGTTGTTTGTTTGGGGTTTGTTGTTTTTTTTTTTAATGCTAATCCGGTGCGGCGGGGGCAGTTTCGCAGCGGTACCAACGGGCACGAGCCTGAGGCGGCAGAGAAGCGAGCCCATTGCGAGGGCGCGGATCCGAGAGGTATTATTTCGTCCCTTTTTATAGCGTGGTGCGAGAGTTGAGTAAGAGTCTGCTTGGCTTTGCCTGCAGACACCGAATGCGTAAATAAATCGTGGATGGCGTCATCGCTCATGCAGCTGAATGGTAACGCTCGGGGGGGGGGGGGGAAGTTGCATTATCTCACCCCCTGAGCTTCCCTGCGCCCTGCACCATCCCGTCAGCCTTACGGAGAGGAGGAGGGGGGGGAAAGAAATTCCTGCCTAACACAAACAGTAGCTCGTCACCACTGACAAACGTTAGAAGCCATTACAAACATTTTTAGATTGATGATGCGTTTTATACGCTGCTTCGACGCAGGAAAACTCGTCTGCTGGCTCTCTGCTTGCCTGGAGAGGAACCACCTTACGAGTGCAGATGGATTTGTTTTCCAACACGCTGTTTTCCTCCTGAATAGTTGCTAGGTGATCTGTAAATAAGATTTAGCTGGTGAATGAATGGGACCTCTGTGCCGGCAGAGAAAACCTAATACACGTTACCGGGACAGCTTACATGGGGCGGGGGGGGCAGAAGGACGCCAGGCACGATCTCGGGAGCCTTTACGCCTCTCCTTTGTTTCTGTCACCGAGGCACGTACCTAGAAAACTATTCCTTCAGAGATAACATATATTCTTAATGTCAAATTTTAGCCCTCTCCTGCTCGAGTGTTCCTGTAATAAGTATTCTCATGTTTTGGAAATGAACACTTGATCCAAGCGATCGCGTTACGGCAGCGTTGCTGTTCGTCGGTGGCGAAGCCGTCGTGTCTGATGCGAATGAAACATACGGATCCGCGGCTGAGCGGAGCCGGGGGTATTGGATTGCTGCGGTTCAGCACGGGCTCCGGGTGAGGGAACGAGGGGTGGCTGCGCTTTTTCATCCGTGTGCTGGGGATGCTTCCTGGCCTGCCGAGACCATGTTAACATTAAGTAATTGATTTTTTTTTTTTTTAGAAATTTTGAAGACTAAAAAGTGTAGATACACTTTAGATAGTGTTAGATACACTTTAATCTTCAAAATTTCTAAAAAAAAAAAAATCAATTACTTAATGTTAACTGTATGTTCAGCATTATGTATGTGGGTTTGTTGTAAGTGGGTGTTTATCTTTAATAAAGGGCTGTACTGCATATATAAAATATTCCAAGCTTAGTTCGAAGTAGGGTTTTGAGCGTGATGCTGTGATCTACGGTGACTCCCGTTACTAATTTAGTATGTGCTGTCCTTAGGGGATTAAGCAAATATTTTATAGACCAATAAATGTTCAGATACTCTCCTCCTTCTATCCAGAGATCCCTTTACACCACTGTGGGCAGAGCAAGCGCGCTTTAAAGTGGCTGTAAATTGTAACGGCGTCCTCTTGGAAAGCTTTTAACGTCCTGAGTTGTATGAAAAGGTCTTGGTGGAGCTGAAAAACTTGGCCCTTGCCACAACCTCGGCGTTCTTTGTTACAAACCTAAATGGATTAAGCCTTGCGCTACATTTTGAAGACAGAGAGTGGTTTTTCTCATTGCACACATGGAGGAGCAGTCGGCGGTGCCTTGCCTGAGGCTACTGGGAAAAAAAAAATCAGGAAGAACTGAAAGAAACCCCTGGGTTTGATGGCTTTGCCTTGGCTCCGAGGTCAGGCTTTCTCCCCGGGGTCAGGGACGCGGTGCCAAGCACGCCTTCCAAAGTCCCCCCCTGGCCTATTGGCAAGAAACCTCCTGCTTTGCACTTCAGACTGATATTTAATAAACACCTGTGGGTGGACTATTAAAAACTGCTGAGTTGAGATCAGCGTGCTTGCTTTGCTGCGGGAACAGCAAACGGGTTCCTCGTTCTTGGGGCGTAAGCGTCCCGCGTCTCGGAGCGGGCAGTCAAAGAGATGGGTGCCTTGGTAATGCATCACCCGGGTTTTGAGAAGCTTTTCGGCCTGAGTTTAGCCCGTGCGTGAGCAGAGGCACGTGTGTACGCGTACCCCCCCCCCGTCTTACCTGCCTTGCAAATATTTTGGCCCGTAAGTCATTGGCTGGACTGGTTCCCTTAGCAGGAGAGACGAGCTTACGTCTGCGGCTTCAAAAGGCAGGCGAAACGTTCTCGGAAGTCGGGTGCTGTGCTCTTGCCGGTTCTCTTCCTGACGGATCGCTGCCTGCGGCACGGGACCACTGCTGCGATGCCTTCGGCCCCTCCGCTGTCATCCTCGGCAGCGCGACCGGGAGGCTGAGCCTGTGCTCCGGAGGGAGGTGTCCCCGACTGCCAAGAGGAGGATGACCAAGCTCTCGGCGAGATGCGCGCTGCCGCGGGTTGTGTCGTTTCGGCAGGCAGAGCCGATAGCAGGGTTGGTTGGAAGCCTTCGATTCCCATCCTTCCCGAAACAGGGGAGAAGGTAGCTACCGATGTGTAAATGCACTCGAACAGGCTCTTGTCGCCGCCAGGTCCTGAGACAGAAATGTTTTCTGCAGGTATTGTTTTCATCAGAGATGGGTTCTGGATTAGATAAGGAAACCGCGGATGAATTATCTCATTTTCGATAGATGAAATGAGCTTGCTTCAGTGTAGATGCCGCTTTTTCTACCTGCTCTTCTCTTTCGGTCTCTCTGTTGTTTGGGGTTTTTTTTTTTAACCCGCTTCTAGGTGGTGATCCTGCTCCTTCGCCTCCACCGGCGATTCAGCAGGGGGGAAAAACCCCCGGCGGCCTGCAGTCACTGCACGGAGGTCGTGGTGGGTGTTCGTGTTGGATCCGTCGCGTCAGCCCGAGGAGCACGAGGCCGAGTCATCCCTGGGAACGCTCCCTTCGTCACGCGGAGGGGATGGCCTTGTAATTACGGCACTGGATTCCCTGGTAGCCTTAGGGGAGCCATTTGGCTTTTCTATGAGTCAGCCCTCGTCTTCGGGCTGGGAGGAGCACCGTCTTTGCGCCTTCCTATTGCCGCGACCTATTCAGATGGTTCCTGTTAGAAGAAACAACGGTGTTTTTACCGACCGTGCACCTTGGTGCGCGGGTTCCTGATCTCTGCTGGGACAAACAGATGCTCCGTAGCAAAACCAGCCGCGGGGCAAAACTGGACCCCGTGAGAGTCACGGTGCTGGATGCAGAGGAAGCCTCTTGATGCTGGTGGACTTCTTCAGACGTGCAGAAGAGCTGTCGCCGACCTCGCCGCTCGAGCGACGGTTGCGGGGAAGATCCCTCGTGCTCTTGAATCCATTTATCTTTCGTGTTGAGCTTTCGGGGCTTGCTCCTAACAACCGTGCGCAGAGAAATATGTCGGTTTAAATACTTCTAGGGGGCCTCTTGGCCTTTCCCCCGCCTTGATACGAGCAAAACATTCGGGGAAGGATTTGGGGAATGCGGTTTCTTTCGAGATGACTTCTCTTGCGTAACTGGAAGTCTGTACGGATTACTCTGCCTGCCTCGCCGGGGGCGTGCACGGCGTGACCGCACACTGCGAATAGAAGTGCCTCCCCAAGGTGTGTCCCCTCCGAACCGGACCTGGCTGGGCTCGACGAGAGGCTGCACAACCTCCGAAGTGTTGACCAGAGATGCGAACTCCCCCGATTCCCCCGGCCGTTGAAAAGAGCAGCAAATTCTCCAGGAGCGACGTGAAATGGATTTTTTTTTTTTTTTTTTAAAAAAAAAAAAAAAAAGAAGAAAAAGAAAAAAAACCAACCAGCTCGGCGCTGCCTGCAGCAGCGTTACATTTTGGTTAGCTTTCACGAGATGCTGTTTTGCTGCTCGGTTCGCTCCTCTGGCCCCGCGCCACTTGGCGCGGGCTCGCGACTTCGCCGTGCCAGGAGCTATATTGAGTGAAAATAGCCGGCTTTTCCGAGCAGACCTGTTGTCCCGAGGCTGTGTACTAAACACTTTTCAACTCCGACGGGTTCCTTTCCCCCTGCCGAGAAAAGAAATTTCCCGCCTGGCGTTGCAGTTAGCTCCTGCGTTTTTATGTTTTCCTGTGTTTATCGGTGTTTAAAAACAAGTTTTCTGTATTTAGTTCTTCTACAGCTGCCGTTGCCGAGGTTGTGCAAACAATTTCAAGAAACCCTGTGTTTGAGAGCCGGGGTCCCTGGCGGGGACCGTGCTCGGGAGCAGGGAGAGCTTCGCTGGAAATGCCGGGAAAGGGCTGGTTTTCTGCGAGAGCAATTTAAATGCGACTCGTTGGAAGCCCGAACAAGCATCTACCAGCCAAAAAACCGCCCGTTGCACGGGATCCGCTGCAGAAAAGCTCCCGGAAAAAGTCGCAGCCAAGGGAGGCAGCGCCTGTTTTTTGAGGGCACAGCCGAGCGAGGTGCGGGCTGGGTTGCAAGTTCAAAGTCCTAATTCAGCCCAACTTCGTTTCCTTGACAAATGTTTAACCTCCAGTCGCACTGTACTTGACTGCGGCGTGTATGTTAATTTTTTCCTAGCTTCTATTTTTAGATGCTCTTGACTTGAATTACTCCAAGTGCCTTATATTACCAAAAAGCTGCTATTTTTAAATGGCGTAAAGCACTGTCAGTTTGCATTTTCAGTGGTAAAGCTGCTGGGATCAGCAAAAGTTCCTGAGTATTGTACCGAAACCAGTGAGCGGGGACAAAAAAAAAAAGAAAAAAAGACCGAGGTGAGATGGTTTAAAGAGGAGCGGTTTGGTTACAAGAAGAAACGAAAAGCGGTTGTTAACTGGAAAAGTTGTTGGGCGCCGTTTGCGACGGGCACTTGAGGAGGGGTTTTCAGGCTGACGGCTTTTCGGGGTTTTGAGATAAGTAGGGGTGGGGGGAGAACCGGGTAGGAGGAGAACGCTGGCCTGGGTTAAAGGCCTGGCTGGGCTGGCTCCTATTTCCAGCCTTAATTCTGATTTGTATGACCTTAAGATCAGCCTGGCCGTTTCCCTGCGTCCCCGTGAGGTGGTTGTAACTCCGGTCTCCCCTTCTTGTTGCCTTGTTACCGTCCTGACTCCTTCCTTCCTCCAGCCACGAGCCGGGTCTGTAACTGCTCATCTCTTTGGGTGTTCCCCCCTGCAAATCAAAGCAGGCTCCCGTCCTCGGCGGCGTGGGTTTTGTTGGTTTTTTTTTTTGAGGGGATGAACGCACCAGTCCCACGTTGTGTAACGGGCCCCGTTTTCAGGCTCTCAAATATTCCCGCAGGTCGTCTGAACTGGTGGGCGAACGTGGATCCCAGCTGCCAAAGGCTGCTCCCCCTGGCCACCACGGGCGACGGGAACTGCCTGCTCCATGCCGCCTCCCTGGGTAAGAGCTTGACTTAATTTACGGCAGGCGAAATAACAAACTGGTTCGCGTCAGACCCGGTAACGTGCATCGTGCTGGTGTCGCCTCCCTTCTCCGGCTGAGGCTGGGGTAAGCGGCTGTGCTGGGGGGAGAGAGCCCGGGACCATCCTTTGGGAGCAGGACCCGAGCGTTTCCCATCCGTTCCCGTGGGGAAACGGGGATGCTGCTGCTCATCCCGGCCGCCGCGGCGGTAGGCGTGCGAGCGGTCGCGACGCTCAGGCTCTGCGGGAGAGGAATGGGTTGAAGGAAACAGGCTGCCAAGAGCTTGTGTACTTCTAAAATACCCCTCCCCGTCCATTTGGCGAGTTTCCCTGTATTTCTGAGGGAAATGTGGAATGACAGAGCCGCCCCTTCCCTCCTTTCGCACGCTGACGTTTCAAGAGTCCAGATTTGATTTCGTCTTGTCAAGTGTGACCGTGGTAAAACTTCGGAGGTTTCCAGACTTTTTTAAATCAGCAGGGCTGTGCATTTCCTTCGTGTCTGTATTTCAGACACGGCGCAACCACAGTCTCATTTTAACCCGGTCTCGTTTTCCCATCAGACGTTGATGTAAAGGAGCGTGTGATTTTTGTGAACAAATACTTGGCTGCATCTGTGAGGTGCCCTAGAGTTGAAAGCAGAGGTGTCAGCATCTCCATTTAGCTGCATGAAAACTCGCTGCAGGTGGAAAATGCAGGCTTTGAACCAGGCATTCTGTTATTTGGATTGAGGAACTTGCATTCCTCTGCCCCTGTTTCCCAATTTACCCGCTTCCCCTGGTTCGTGGCAGGTTGTCGGACCTCAGCGGATGGACGGAGCGATGCCAGCTGCTGCTAATCCTCTGCCGCTGTTTCTTTTTCCCCCCCTGCGCAGGTATGTGGGGGTTCCACGATCGGGACCTCATGCTTCGCAAATCCCTTTACACCTTGATGGACAAAGGCGTGGAAAGGGAAGCCCTGAAGCGGAGGTGGCGTTGGCAGCAAACGCAGCAGAACAAGGAGGTAGGAACCAGACCGAACGCCGTCCTCTTTGCCGGGGGCGGGGGGGGGGGGGGGGAAGGTCTTGATAAAATATCCCGTGGGTCTGGGAGGTGCTTCCTATCGTGATAAAGTCTGTCTTGAATTTTGGGCAACTCCCTGGCTTGCTGTACTTGGCTGTGCCTCGATGAGACGTATCCTTCAGTCTAAACTATGGCAAAATTCTCTTTATTACAAGGTAGGAAAATTCTTTATTAGAACCGTGTTACGTCCAACACGGACGGGAAAACACACGTCACCTTCAGGCATTTAAGATCCAGCAGGATGCGATGGCCGCGCTGGGCTTTTAAGAGACAAGCAACGCTGCGGCGTAGGTCTCTCCAGCGATAAAGATCAGTGAGATGCGCCTTGGTCGAAGCGCAGAGCAAACTCCTCCACCAAAAAAGGAAATTCATGAACTTGCCACACTAAAGGCTTTTCAACGCTGTGACACAACACCCCCCCCCCCCCCCAAAAAGCAGGGCCATGACTTCTTCAAGGTGGAAAGTTACCAGACGTCCCCACGCGGCGAGAGAGGGCCCCTCCGTGTCGAGATGTTTTTGCGAACGGGGTAAACTTTTGTTTCCACCTGACACTGAAGGATGTTGTTTACTCTCCAGCTTCCTTTTTAATTTTGGAAGGGCACAAAGATTCCTATCTTGACGGCTTGAAACAATACGTATTGCCCTGTTCGAAGCGGAGTAGTTAGCAGTAAAGTCTCCGATCGCTTATTATTAAAAGCATGCTTTTATGCGTCTCTTTAAACTGCGTGCTCCAGAATTAGCCCTCGGCAAAGTACCGTGACTTGCAGGTCTTAAAAGGACTCGCAAATACTCATAGGACGTGGTAGTGTCGTGCCCTGGTCGTAGTCCTCAGCGCAAGCCGAGGGATCTCGGCAGTGGGTGTGGGACGTAGGTGGTGCGACGGTCCAGGAATTGCAGGTACCGCTTAAGCGGTTGGCTGGAAGTCGAGGATTGCGAGCTCCTCCTTTCCAAACAAGCGCTGAAAGAAGCAGCCCAGGGTGATGGATGTTGCTCTGAATTTCACAACCCGCCCTGGGTGCGATACTCTCCTCCCGTGCTTGGCTTCACAAGCTTTAGATCAGCGACGAAAGAATTCGCGTTGACGGCTTAACCGGGAGCGGAGAAACTTAATACCTTACGGAGCAAAGCGGAGGGCTGAACGTGCCATCGGTTACTTCTGGTGCACGGCTTGAAGGTTTTCTTGGCAGCTTTGAGGGTTTAGGATGTTGTGTTTGGATGCTGGAGCTCCGATTATGGAGCCGGGGAAAGGAGGAGGAGGATAAGGCTGCTGCCCCTCCCGTCGCGTTCCTTGGCTTATGACCTTAAACACAGCAGGCTTGAGCTTAGCTTTGTGCGCGGTCTCGTGTTTTAAGGTGTTTCTCCCCTTCCTTGGGATGAATATGGTTTCCGATATCTTTCAACTCCGCGACTGCGTTGGAAGCTCTTTGAAAAGCTTCTGCACGAAGGAGGAAAGGTGCGATTCCTGAATCTAATACTCGACGCAGGCTTTATCGAGTAGGATGGTTGTACCAAAGGCAGCGTATTCCGTAGAGGGACCGCTACGGGGCGGCGGGTGGCTTCAGGGCATCGCGGCTTTGCGAGGAGAGGGCTGTGCCCTGCCTGGGTTTCCCTTGCGGTGCCCGCTCGGTGGAGCGCCGTTTCGGACCGGGACGTGGCGCGTGGCGCGATTGCAGAGCGGGCGTTTTGCAGTCGTAATGTAAGGAAATGCCAGTAAAATGTAGGTTCGCCGTGCGTTGAAATACCAACGCGACCCTTGAAGCGAATGTTTCCGGATGCTGTGGTGTCTCTTCTTGTCTTTTGAAGGGAAATAAATTCTAAAGGCAAACCTGTATTTTCGCTAGTCCGATTATCTGTGCCCCTGTCTCTTGTCAATAGATTATGTCGTCTTTAATACCGGAGGGATTTAGCGTAAGAATAAAGGCTTCCTCTCGATCCGTGGGTTGAAATGTTTACTTCCACCCCGCAAAAAGGCAAACTTCCCTTTCAGGCAGATTATCTCCCCGGCCGGCTTGAGAACACAGATTTGGAAGTGTGCATGTTTTTGCATAATATATTGATTGTTTTTGCATAAATCTCTAGAGAAAAGTTGTGGCTGCGTGTATAAAACTGTACTGAAGAGATTGGAAAATACTCACTCTGAAGCTTTTTGGGGTTTTATTTGCCGTTTTCCAGTCTGGTCTTGTTTACACCGAAGAGGAGTGGCAGAAGGAGTGGAACGAGCTGACCAAGCTGGCATCCAGCGAGCCGCGCGTGCACTACGGCACCAACGGGGGCGGCTGCGGAGGGTACGTGGCGGGGACTGGATTAAAAAATAATAAGTCTAGATGTAAACCGCAGCGAATATCTTCCTTCAGTGGACAGCTCGGGATAATTCTCAAGGGCAGGTCAAGGGACGAGGCTGGGGATTGCTGCTTTGGCCCAGCTTGTAGGGTTTGAAGGGGAAGGATCGCGAGGAACGACGAGAGGTCCATAAAGCATCACGGGGAAACGATTTAAATGCTGCCCAACCCCTTCTCGTGGGGTAACGCATACACTGAGCGGAAAACTAATCTTTTCTCGTGCTCCATCATGTCGATGGCTCCGAAATGAGAGCAGTAAACAAAAGCTGCAGTGCTCGCTCTGTATCTCAAGGGCACTTTGTCGCCGCAGCCATCCCAAACAGACACCACTTCTGAGGCTCTTTAGAGAAGAGGCTCCCAGAAGTGCCAGGCAGCAGTGGGGTATCTCCTGGAGACAACCCTTGTCTTCCAGTAGGATGTAATTTTGGATCTACATCTTGAATCAGAGCTGAGATCAAACTTAATGCTGTTAATGTGATCTGCCTCTACGTGGCTGCCTATAAAGACCTCTGCCTATTTTTAAAAGCAATGATTAAATGCGCAAGGGGTGAAAACTTGATTTCTTTCTCACTTCCCAAAGCGTTGAAAGCTCGGAAGAGCCGGTGTACGAGAGCCTGGAGGAGTTCCACGTTTTCGTCCTTGCCCACGTGTTGAAGAGACCCATAGTGGTGGTGGCGGACACGATGCTGCGGGACTCGGGGGGAGAAGGTGAGAGCTGCACCCTCTTTTAAAAGTCTTGATGGATTGTGCACGCTCAGACTGCGTGCTTCCTCTCTACCGCATGTTTTCACGGGGTCTTTTCGCTCCACGAAGCCCGATATTGAATCGGAGAGCGGAGCACGGGGTGCGCTGAAGTGCTGCAGGGTGCCGTGGGTGATTCCCGTGGAGGGTATGAGAGACACAGCTCAGCGTCGCGGTCTGATCTTTTGCTGTTTCTAAGAGCATCTGCGTGATGGGTTGTGGTTTTTTTTTTCTGCTTCTTTTGCCCCCACACGTGTGCGTAGAGATGGGAAATTCCATTCCCTGCCTGTAGTATTTTCCACCGGCAGACTTAATTTCCTGTCAGAAAAGATGTATCAATTACCGTCATTCTGTGTGCAAATTTTTAAGTTGTCTTGTGGAGGAGTGAAGAAGGGTGTTTTTTATAGAAAGTACAGGTTGGTTTTGCAACTGTGTTCCTCCTGATGTAAAATAGATGTCTATTTTGGGTTGTGGGGGTGGTTTTTTTTTTTTTTTTAGTGGCCCTCGAGCTGACAGACGATTGCCGGTGAAACCTTGAACGAAGCAAACAGCTTGTTCTGGAGCAGTTTCAGTACAAACAACTCTTAACTCTTTAACCTATTACGAAAAATAACCGCCCTGATTTCTTTCCAGCTTTTGCTCCTATTCCCTTTGGAGGGATCTATCTTCCCTTGGAAGTCCCAGCCAACAAATGCCATCGTTCTCCCTTGGTACTGGCTTACGACCAAGCCCATTTTTCTGCCCTGGTATCCATGGAGCAGAAGGAACCCACAAAAGATCAAGGTAGGTGATAAACAAGATTGATACCAATACAGCATTGAGAGCAGCCCCGCCGAGAGGGACTTGGGGGTACTGGTGGGTGAAGAGCTGGACACGAGCCGGCAACGTGCGCTGGCAGCCCGGAAAGCCAACGCGTCCCCTGGGCCGCGTGGCCAGCAGCGTGGCCAGCAGGGCGAGGGAGGGGATTCCGCCCCTCCGCTCCGCTCCGGTGAGACCCCCCCCGACTCCCCTCGGGGCACTGCGTCCAGCTCCGGGGTCCTCAGCCCAGGAAAGACGCCGACCTGTTGGAGCGGGTCCAGAGGAGGGTCACCAAAATGCTCGGGGGGCTGGAACAGCTCTGCTGCCAGGAGGGGCCGGGAGGGTCGGGGTTGTTCAGCCTGGAGAAGGCTCCGGGCAGAGCTCACGGCGGCCTTTCGGCGCTCGTAAGAAAGATGGGGACGGACTTTGGAGCAGGGCCTGCAGCGACAGGACGAGGGGTGATGGTTTTAAGCTAAAAGAGGGGAGATTCGGACTAGATATAAGGAAGAAATTCGTTACGCTGAGGGTGGTGAGACGCCAGCATGGGTTGCCCAGAGAGGGGGTGGATGCCCCATCCCCGGAGACGTTCAAGGTCGGGTTGGACGGGGCTCTGAGTGACCTGATCTAGTTGAAGATGTCCCTGCCCATGGCAGAGGGGCTGGACTAGACGACCTTTCGAGGTCCCTTCCAACCCAACCCATTCTGTGATTCTGTGATGATTCCGTGATCCCAAGCACTGGCAGTCGCTGTGTGATTTGGCGCGACACCGGTTGCCGTCAGAGCGGACGTTGCTCTTGGTAGGCACTCCGAGCTCGGCTGCCGACGTGAAAGGCTTGTCCTTTCGGGCAGTAAAAGTGCGCTTTCCGTCCCTCGTGCAGCTGTGATCCCCCTGACGGACTCCGAGCACAAGCTGCTCCCCGTGCACTTTGCCGTGGATCCCGGGAAGGAATGGCAGTGGGGAAAAGACGACAGCGACAACGTCAGGCTGGCCAGGTTGGTTAACCGCAGGCTGGAGCGGTGACAGCTGGAGGGTCCCTTGCCCCGGCCCCAGCCGGGGATTTCTTGTGTCTGGATGGAAGTTGTACTCGGGGTATGAACCTCTTTGGTGGGGATGGAACAGCTTTTTCTTTCACTTCGTTCTCTCCTGACGCCCTGATTTCGGTACGTTTTGGGTAGGATTGTGACACCTCATCAGCTTCGTTCCCCCAAGGTAAAGAGACGATTGCCCCAAATCCTGGGGCTTCAGACCAGGCGTAGCTCGCAAACGAGAAGCAACGAAGGATCGGCTGTCGGATTCACGCAGAAAAAGGGGGATTTCTCCATTCCTCTGTCCCCACCCGAGGATAACAGATATCTCCGAGCGGGGGCCCTGGAGCTGGGAGGATGGCTTGCCGTCAGCCACCCTTCCTATTTTTGCCTCGGACTACGGGCGAGCCACGTCACGGTTTGGTAGTGGCGAGTTTCCTGTTATTGAGGCGGGAGTCAGCAGCGGCGGGTGTAGCGGTCAGGGAGCTGGCGGCGTTGACTTCTCCGTCGTCTGACTTCGGGTTAGGAAACCTAGAAACCTCCGCGATCAAAGTGTTAAAATTCAGCGCAGGTTTTACCGATACGGTATCTCATTTTGAGGGGTTTGGAGCCAGTAGAAAAGACTCTGTCCCCGTGGTTTTAGTGGAAAGAATCTTTTTTTTTTTCTTTTTCTTTCTTTTTTTTTTTCTGACACGTGGAAATTTTTGAGAAAACATCTTCACTCTTTTTCTGAAGTTGTTTTTGTGGAGAGGAGAATCATTTTGAAACTAGCTCTATTTAGGTCTGCGACATCTGCTTTTCTGTTATTTGTCTCAGGTACAAGTAAGATTATCTGTCGAGTTAATTTTAATTCGTAGCAAGCTTGATTTTTGACATCCAGGAGTCGTCTTATTTATTCATTTGGGTTTTAACTGAAAGGTTGGGAAGGCTACAAAAATGTTACCTTTTGTACCGCTGCTGTCTCGGTGCAGTTTTCCCTGTTGTGTTAAAACATGCATTTAAATACAGAGACGACAAATAACAAGACGACAAGTAAGAAGGCAAATAACTGTAAATACGGAGGAGGGAACCTCAGTTGTTAAAGTAAAACTTGACTCTAACTTTTTTTTTTTTATCCTTGTTTTAAATTTTAGCGTGACGTTATCACTGGAAGCAAAGCTGCACTTGCTGCACAGCTACATGAATGTTAAATGGATCACGTTGCCTTGTGACATGCAGGTAAAGAGCCGAGGAGTGTTTTCTTTACTCTTTTAATTATTTAAAGCTCCTTTCTGCAGGGCAGCAGATGTGAAGTCGTCAGCTGGCTTGCTCTCCTTCACGTGAGGTTGCCCGCGCCTCCAGAAATTGCGGCTAATACTGCTCTGAGCAGATAAACGACTTGGTTTTTGCCTGTGCCTTTTTTTTCCTAGAGCTTTTCGTGCCCGTTTTTACTCTTCATGCAAACTTGAAGCGCAGCCCTCGTGCGTCCTGCAGGGCAGCCTCTCGTGCAGGTGGCTGGCGGTGAAGACAACGGCCGCTTGCTCCAAGACAAACGTGAACCGTTGGTTTACGGCTGCCGGCACCTGCCTTGAGGCGCACGGTTTGACTGTAGTTTTCCTGGGACCTTTTGTTGGCCCTTCCCAAATCTCCGTGGTGGTGCGTTGGCAGATGGTGGTAGCCGCCTTGACAGCGTGAAGGGGTTCGGTCCGTGTCCCCCCCCCCCTTTTAAGGAGAAAACTCCCCAAACTTAAATACGAGCTGTTTTGGTCTGTCTGAAACTGTCGAGGTGTCACCTCTGTAGCAAAGCTCCAACGGGGACGTTTTGGTTGCGACCTCCTTAACTGGCCACGTGCTCTCAGGTGCTTTGCTTAGAAATGCCGTCACCCGTCCCCGTCTCGGCCTTATCGACGTACGAACCGTTGATGTGAAGGGATGGAGGATGCCGTTGACCCCAGGGAAACGGCTGCCAGCCGTGCCCGCCGCGCTTGTGGGTGACCAGAGGGGGAATTTGTTGGCCCCCTCCTCACCGGTAGCGCCCCCCTTTTTCTCCTCTAGCTCTTCCCCTGAAACCTCCAGCAAGTTATAGATGTTTATGGACGTGCAGGACGGCTGCTGGGGACGCGTCACACTGAGCGTGTTTGAACGTTGTCCCCTCCGTTCTCCGAGCAAGCGCCTACTTCTCCGTTTCGCCTTCAGCCTGAAAATCCTTATCTGAGGAACTTACTGGACTTTGATATCTATGTTTTCTTTCTCCCTAGGCACCTTTGGCCCAGCCGGAATCCCCTACAGCCTCCGCGGGCGACGATGCTCGCTCAGCTGCCGAGTCGGGAGAGTCGGACAAGGAGTCGGTCTGCAGCAGTTCGGCGAGCAACGGCGGCAGCAGGGCTTGCAAGGACAAAGAGAAACCAAAGAAAGACCGAGAAAAGGATAAGGAAAAAGATAAAAAACGGGCAGACTCGGTTGCCAATAAGCTGGGCAGCTTCGGCAAGACGTTGGGAAGTAAGCTAAAAAAGAACATGGGTGGCTTGATGCACAGCAAAACTATCAAGGGAGGCGTGAGCAACGGGCAGGGAGATACCTTGGAGAAGAAGAAGAAAGGATCCTTGAAGACAAGGAAAGGCAGCAAAGAGGAATCTTCCCAAGGAGACTTGTCAGCTCCTGTGGAGAAAACCTGCCCGGGTAAAGCAGCCCCCGAGAAGCCGTCGGACCCCTACAAATACAGCAACGACGTCAGGCTGAGCCTGAGCATCCTCCGGGCCGCCATGCAGGGAGAGCGCAAGTTCATCTTCGCCGGCCACCTCAAGACCAGCAACCGGCACCAGTACCAGGAGGAGATGATCCAACGGTACCTTCTGGACGCCGAGGAGCGCTTTATGGCCGAGCAGAAGCAAAAGGAGGCAGAGAAGAAGGCGCAGGGGAGCGCTGCCCCTGCCAAGAAGCTGGAGCCGGAGGTGAACGCCCACAAGGGCGAGGAAGCGATGCTCAACCCCGCTTACCCCCAGCCTCCCCCTGCGTACGCCATCCAGGCCCCGGATCTGGCCATAAGTGCTAAAATAGCAGCTTTTCCCTCCGGCTATTCGGGCGTTTTCACCTTTCCCAGACCCTCCACGGTCAACAGCGTGGAAGGGTCGCATCCCCCCAGCTATCAAGACAGCAGGCGGCAGGTAGCCGGGGGGTCCTGCAGCAGCCTCCCTCCCTACGCTACCTTACCCAGACATTGCACCCAGGCGCAGCCGAGCCCCTACCAAACCAGCCCTTCCCACCTGGGGAGGTTTTCCCCCACGGACATGGACGTCCATCCCAGCTACCCGTCGGAGTGCGACGGCTCAGCCTGCCTCCCCCCGCACAGCAACGGCTACAGGGAATACCTCGAGCAGGACAGCTCGCAGAAAGGAACGCCGGCGGACAAAACTAAAAGCCGAGTTCTTTATAACGTTCAGCAGACCAAATGCAAGCAGCCGAACTGCAGTTTTTACGGGCATCCGGAAACTGGGAATTTCTGCTCCTGCTGTTACAAAGAGGAGCTGAAACGCAAGGAGCGGGAGGCTCTAGTGCACAGGTTCTGAGCGCCCTGCCCCAGCGCTGATCTTGGGACCCACGAAAGATGGGGAATGCAATAATATATATATTTTATTTTGGGTTTGGTTTTTTTTTTAAACTCCCCCCCCACACACACCCTGCTCCTCTCCCTGTCTGTGGAAGGAGGGAGCGGGTATTTGGCCGGACGGGGCTGAGAAACGGGATTCGGCTGGTGTGACGGAGGTGATGCAGGAGGGTGGTGGGAGGGAGAGAGAGAGGGGGGAGAAAAACCAGCCCCCCCCCCCCCCCCCCCCACCTCCTCCTCCTCCTCCTCCTCCTCCTCCTCCCCGAGACCCTGCAAGAGGGAGAAGGATGCTTTTAAAGAGGCTTCTTCTGGCAAGGGGTGACCGGGATTAGCGGAGGGCGTGCTCAGGTTGGAGCACGGGGTGGAAGGGGGGGGGTGGTGTCTTCAAAACGATTCAATAAACCAGACCAAAGCTTTCGGAGAAGGCGAACGGGGAGCAGCACCCCGCCGCGTCCTCCCAGCTGGACTCCGATGTCACTAACTGCCCAGAATTGAGCGGAAAACACCCCAGGAATTTCAGTTTGAACGTCACAGATCTTTTTAATTGAGCGAGTTGTTTGTTTTGTTTTGTTTTGTTTTTTAAACACTGTTTTTATTTTGTATTTCTTTTTGCTGGTACTGAGTGAAACTTAGTTGGAATTGGACGTTATTGGGGTTTTTTTTGTTTTGTTTTGTTTTGTGTTTTTCAATTGAACTCATCCGAGCCCGGCCCCGTCGGATGTCTCCGAGCATCTCTGAGCAGCGGGCTCGGGGCTCTGCCCTTCTGACGGGCTCGACTCTGTTTTTAAAATGTTATTTTTAAACTCTTCTTGGGGTGGGAGGGAGACGGAGGGGGTGGTCACAGTGCTCGAGTGGTTTTGAGTTGTTTTTTCCCTGCAGAAGTACTGTGCAAAACCGTTCCCTTCGCGGTACGGTCGACCCGACTTAGTAAAAACTGAGACAAGAAACAAGGTCAGTGTCTCCACCCAGCAATAACCATCGGCGTGGGGAAGTAGAGAGGACAAAGAGCGTCCCGCAGCACCGGGAGGTAAATCCGCAGCGGGCTGCCGGGCACTCGCAGCCGTACGTGGACACCCCCCCCCCCCCCCCCCGGCGATAACTCTTTCTACTTGAGCAAGCTACTTCCGTACTACCTCTGTTCTGCTGAATCGAATTAACTCGGCTCCATTTTGCTGAGCCACGTAACTGACCTTAGGCTGAGGAATATTAAAAGATATTTTTTGATAATAGGGCTAAAGAGCAAAACGTTAAGAAAAGGTGAACCCGTAACTAACTTACGCGCTCGATGTGGTCCACTATGTTCCCTTCTCCCCCCCACCCCCCCCCACCCCGTCCCAGCCCCTGCGGCGTAGGATGAACCGTACGCTCCCGCTCACGTCTTGCAGGGTGGGTTTAACTTTAGCACTGCAATGTTTGCACAGATATTTTATTCCCCCCCCCCCCCCCCTCTTTTTGTAACTACAGCTCCCAAACCGGACTCCATCCTGTATACGGCAAGGTTCAGCGTTTTACCACGTGAAAATAAAACATGGAATTATACCGATAATTCAAAGCTTTACAACATCCCCTCTTATTTTTGGTTTGGTTTGTTTTCCAGAAGGCATCAAACTATGCAATCCCTTCCCGTGCTGCTCCCGCCCGCTGCCCTTCCCGGGGAGAAGGGACGAGAAAACGGGGCGGAGGAGGTGCAAGTGTACTTAACACTGGAGAATCACCCGCAGCCTTATCCTCGCAAACGCGCTAAGGCTTCGTTCTAATGCACAAGTTTCACCAGTTTAACGTGTATCTAAAAAAAAAAAAACCCCCCTCCCAGTTCAGGCTTTTTCTGCGCGGGGTCCCCTAACGGTTTTGGGTCAAGCCACCGAAGCTGCCCCTCAACGGATCGTAAATATCCCAGCCGTGGTTTGGCTCCCGATTTAAGTTGTTGCTAAATCACCAAGCGCAGCTGAGCCTTGCCCCAGCCGCGTGCTGCAAAAGGGCTTTAACATACGGTCGGTGCGACCCGGGGTGGGGGGGGGGGGTCGGCACCCGCTCCCGTAGGTGACTTTTGCAGGGTGGCTCCCGTGCACGTCCTCTTACCTGGGAGCAAACGCCGGACGGCAAATCGTTCCCTCAAATTGCAGTCGTTCCGATGCGCTTTAACCCGGGGCGAGGATATACAGCACGGGTTAAGCGCCGCAGGCTCTCGCCCCGGTTTTACCCCGCAGCCATCTCTTGGTTCACCCCAAATATTAAGCTGGGACGTTTAAAAACCAAACGAAATCCTCGCTGGACGGGGGCCGCTTGGCTCACACGCCCGTTCCTGCCGTTCGTTTTTCCTGTCGTCGGAGCGGCGGCTTCGTTTCAGTTTGGGGAGCGTCCTTCGGCTACTGCCGCAAGCGATCGGAGCCGGGGATGCTCAGGGGGGGCCTCCCCCCCCCCCCCCCCCAAGCGAGGACGGCGGGCGCGGGAGGAGGGCAGGCAAAAGGCGATGCATCACCAGCGGTTCCTGGGGTGGTTTTTTTTTTGGGGGGGGGGGGGGGAGGAATTCCTCTCCCTTTTGGTTAACTCCATCCTGCCGCGGTGCCAAGCCGACGGCTGCCGGAGGTCGCGTTGGGGTGGGCAGCGCCTGGCGCTGATTTTTTTTCGGACCCGCTGACTGGAAGGGGGCTCCTTCCCGGCGCTTGATGGTAACGAAGCGCCGCCGGGAGATCTCGGCTGTTTAAAGCAGCGGAGGTTTAGGGGAGCTTTGCTTTGACCCCGTAAATGTGACGGGGTTGTGCGTCGTATTGTCTTGAGGGGGGGAAAAAAAAGAAACGGGGAATGCCGGCAGCATCTACGCGTCCTCCTAGAAGAAAATCATCTCCCATCCCATAGTGCCAGAGACGCTGTTGCTCTTTCTCCTCCCGAGGCCCTTTTTTTTTTGGGGGGGGGAGCAAGTTTGGCCGGGTGCTTTGCGTTCTTATTAAGGACGTTTGAGTGTACCCCGGTACCTCTCCGAGGACGGGGTGAGCCCGGACGGCTGCGCTGAGGCAGGGCCGATGCAAACCTGTCCCCGGCCCACCGGCCCCTGGAAGGGAGATGAGAAACGGGGCTCGTGGGCCGCCCCCCCCCCCCCCCCCCCCGGCGCTGCGGTTAAGGAGGGAAAGCGCAAAGCTCCCCAAAAAGTTGTTCTCCAGGTTTGGGGGGGGGGTTTGGGCACCCGGCCCCGCGGCCTTGGCACGCGCGGGGCTCCCAGCGCGGCGGGACGCTGCAGCATCTTCAGTGCCCGACGTGGCCGGGTTTTTATTGTGGTTAGTCGAATTCGTAGCTTTTTTTTAAAATCCAACAAAAACCAAACAACCCAAACTATTGAACTTCAGGCAATGATGAAAAGTCTTTGAAGAGTATTTTTGCTATGAAGGGCAGAGTTTCGGCTACTCCCCAAGCGCCCCGTGAGCCCCAACCTCAGCCGGGTCGCGGGGAACCGGCTGTGTTTCTTCCGAACCACGAAGGATTTTTTTCAGGTTATTTTTGTTTCCTTTATGGTGAAACTTAATTTCTTCTTTTTTTTTTTCTTTTTTTCCCCTTTTCCTTTTCTTTTTTAAGGGACTATTAAATACAAATTATATTTATTGAGAGATGATATCTACCATCCGCCGGGTTCCTTTTCACAAACACTAAAGCCACTGGCCACGCGGTGTTTTCGGGGCGTGGGACTAGATATTTTTCTGGCACCTATGGTGGGTTTTGGTTTTTTTTAAAGCGGGGTGGGTTGGGTGGGAGGGCGAGAGCGACTCATACCCCAAAGCACCTTTCATGGAGGAAAAGCACCAAACCTGCCCCCCGGGAGGGTTTTTTCTCCCATCGGCTGGGGCCGGGGGGGGCTGCGCGGAGGGGACCGGGAGGGAGGAGGCTGCGACGTGATCCCGAGGTCTTAAAATAAGTGCACTTAATGGTGGTGGCGGACGAAACCTTGCTGCCATCGGGCCCTGCCTGCAGTAAAGATTTTCTTTAAGGGTGTGCAAAAACCTGTTAATGAGCATTTTAGTCGTCAGAGGAGCATTTTCCTTCACTGATGTTACCCGGCCCCTCCCTGGGGAAGGCTGATACGGGATGCTTCGGTTATCACTAACCCTACGAGAAGTGACCTGAGTTAATTCCGCAATTGTTTAGTCACCGAAGACTCTTTATTTTGCTGGGTTTGTTGTTTTGTTTTGGTTTTTTTTTTAATTAAATATTAGGTTGGTGATTCTTTTACTCCTCGTGAGCACCGCTGTAGCGAGCACTAGATGGCGCGTCGCAATCGGGCTGTACACCGCGTCCTTCGTTTATGCTACCATCGATTCACTGACAATAAAGAACATGCGACTAATTAACCCCCGGGCAGCGGCCGTGCCTCTTTCCTCCGCTTCACCCCGGGGATTCAGCCCCAAGGGGCTCCGGGCGTCCCAGCCCTTCGTGCCCCAAATTCCCTGCCTCGGGGCTGCGCTTCATCCCCTCCTGCCTCAAGTTCTTGGGGTTTTCTTGGGGTTTGGGGGGTTGGTTTTTTTTTTTCTCTCTCTGCTGTGGAGCACAGCATCCTCTTTCCGTCCTCCCTCCTGGGGCTTGGGGAAGATTTCCTTCTATTTAGGTACCGAATTCAGGCTGTCGTTTAAAACCGAAACCCCGCCAACCGCCCCTCCATCGCCATCGTTGTCCATCCTCGCTGCTTTCGGAGGAACCTTTTCCCCAGCTGCATGTGAAGGCCAGCACCCAGCGATGCTTTAAACGATTTAATACCCAAGCAAAGCTTTCGCACAGCGTAAAGGTAAAATCCAGCTGCTCGCTGGCACGGGGCGTTTTGGATGCTGAAGCTCAAATGGGTTCAGAAAGAGGAAAATTCACTGTGATTATTATGTTCATCAACACCTAGAGCCCCAGCGGTCCGGCCTCGGGGCTGCGAGCGGGGAAGGGCGGCCACGTCCTCGCCCCCACGCCGCTGTGTTTGGGGGCTGGTTGGAAACAGGCGTCGCAGGGCGGGGGGGGGGGTGGGAGCCCTTTGGGGATGGGGGAGCCGGGAGCGGTTTCCCACGGGATCTCTTTGCGTTGGGATTTTCTATTCCAGCTCCCGGTGTTTTTCCTTCCTCCCAGCATCGGCGAGCGGCCGCACCGTGTCCAGCGCCACGTCGGTGCCGGCTCGCCCCTGACGGCCAATTTTCCTCCGGTTCTCGGGGCGGCCCGGGCTGACCCCGAGCTGGCTCAGACGCTGCCCTCGCCTTGGAGAGCAGCCCTGGGTTAAAGCCCTGCAGGAAATTCCTCTTATCCGCCAGGTGCCGGAGCCAAAGACCCGGCCAAGCTCCCCCAGGACGCTCTGCCGGGTGATTTTCCTGCAGGAGGAAAATGGGGGTGCATGAGCTGCAGCCACCGAAGCCAGGGCTGCCCTAAAAAATCTGCAGGCAAATACTCCTAAAATAAGATTTCAAGCTGGAGCGTGTGCTCCAACGGTGCTGGGTTTCCCTTGAGCCTGGTTTATGCCAGGGTTTCTCTCACCTTGTGCCGGCACCGGTGCCTCGGCTGTCCCGGTGCTGCCCCGGCAGGAGGAGCTGAGCCGAGGAGGTTTGGGTTTTGGGGTCCCCAGGGGTTTCATGGCAGTTGGGGGGGGGGGGGGGGGGGTTTAGCAAACGTGGCCCCAGGGCCACCATCCACCTGCTGCCGGCAGCGGGGTCAGGGCCCCCGGGTCCCTCGGCCGCCTCGGCGGGGTTGGGGCCGGCGGGAGCCAGGCCGGCTTGGCACGGGTGCCGGCGGCGCGCTGGTTTTTCCGGGGTTGGGAGGAGAAGGCCGTGCTTCGGCGATGAGTCACGGAGCAGCTCGTTCCTCCCCGGCAGAGCCGCTCGGCCCTGTCCCGAGGAGAGCCCGTGGGGCTGTGCGGGGCCTCGTGCCAGCCGGCAGAAAGGTGCGGGGCCGGGCTGGGGGCACCCAAACGGGCTGGGGGCTTGGGCGTACCCCTGCCGTGCGCAGCGCTGTGTGACCCTCGGCTGGCGAAGCATCCCTTATGGGGTGCCTGGAGCTGTACGTACCCCATCCAGCGCCGCGTATCCATTATGGGGTGTCTGGAGCCGTACGTTTCCCCCCCCTGGAGCTGTAGGCCCCCCTCCAACGCCGTCCAGCCCTTAGGGGCTGCCCGGAGCTGCGCGTACCCCATCCAGCACCGTGCACCCCTTTATGGGGTGCCTGGAGCTGTGTGTGTCCCCCCTCCGGCACTGTTCTTCCTTTGTGGGGTGCCGGGGGCTGTACACCCCTCTCCAGCACTGCCCATCCCTTTTGGGGTGCCAGGGGCTGTACACCCCTCTCCAGCACTGTCCGTCCCTTTCGGGGTGCCAGGGGCTGTATGCACCCCATCCAGCACCGTACACCCTTTCGGGGTGCCAGGGGCTGTACACCCCTCTCCAGCACTGCCCGTCCCTTTTGGGGTGCCGGGGGCTGTACACCCCTCTCCAGCACTGCCCGTCCCTTTTGGGGTGCCGGGGGCTGTACACCCCTCTCCAGCACTGCCCGTCCCTTTTGGGGTGCCGGGGGCTGTACACCCCTCTCCAGCACTGCCCATCCCTTTCGGGGTGCCAGGGGCTGTATGCACCCCATTCAGCACCGTACACCCTTTCGGGGTGCCAGGGGCTGTACACCCCTCTCCAGCACTGCCCGTCCCTTTTGGGGTGCCGGGGGCTGTACACCCCCCTCCAGCACTGCCCATCCCTTTTGGGGTGCCGGGGGCTGTACACCCCCCTCCAGCACTGCCCATCCCTTTCGGGGTGCACGGTGCCGTACCTCCCCCATCCGGCAAGGGAGCTCCTGGCCGTGCCCCCCGGGCTCTCCCCGCTTTCGGGGGGGGGGGGGGGTGCCGCCGCCGGGCGGGCGGGCAGGCAGGGTGCAGGCAGCTCGGCCCTCCTGCCTGCCGCCGCTCCGCCCCGCCGGGAGCCGGGGGGGGGGGGGGGCGGGATGCCGGGGCCGGGGGCCGGGCCGGGCCGGGCGGCGCGGGGCGGGCGGTGCCGCTCGGGGCTCCCGGGCCGCTCCGCTCCGCTCCGGCTCCCGCCGCCGTCGCCGCCGTCGCCGCCTCCTCCTCTCCGGGCCCGCCCGGCCAAAGTCCCTCCGCCATGAGCGGGGCGCCGGGCGGCCGCCGCCCGGCCTTCCCCGGCCTCCCAGGTAGGGCAGGTGCCGGGATGCTCGGGGGCTGCCGGGGCGGGGGGGGGGGGGGGGAGCGGGGTTTTGGGTGGGGGGGTGGGGGGGTCGGGGCCCTCATGGGGCCCCCCCGGACCCAGCGCCCCGGCCCCGCAGGGGAGCTGGTGCTGGAGGAGGCGGCGGGCGCCCGGCAGCGCTGCGGCGAGGGCGACGGCTCCGTCCCCGGGACGCTGCTCTGCACCAACCGCCGCGTCGCCTTCCTGCCCGCCCAGGTGGGAGCGGGACCGGCCGCGGGGCCCCGCGCTGCCCGCCCGCGTCCCGACCCCGGCCCCAGCCCGGCCCCAGCCCGCTGCATCCCTGACCCCCATCCCAGCCCCATCCCAGCCCCATCCCGCTGCATCCAGACCCCATCCCGCTGCATCCCTGACCCCCAGCCCAGCCCCATCCCGCTGCATCCAAACCCCATCCCACTGCATCCCTGACCCCCAGCCCAGCCCCATCCCGCTGCATCCCTGACCCCCAGCCCAGCCCCATCCCAGCCCCATCCCGCTGCATCCCTGACCCCCAGCCCAGCCCCATCCTGCTGCATCCAGACCCCATCCCAGCCCCAGCCCAGCCCCATCCCCAGCTGCATCCAGACCCCATCCCGGTGGCATCCCAGCCCCATCCCAGCCCCATCTTGGCTGCACCCCGACCCCCATCCCACTGCATCCCCACCCCATCCCGGCCCCATCCCAGCCGCATTCTGACCCCATCCCAACCCCATCCTGACCCCCATCCTAGCTGCATCTGTGCCCCATCCCAGCTCCATCCTGGCCCCATCCCACCTCCGTCCCAACCGCATCCTGACCCCCCGTCCTGGTTGCATCTACACCCCATCCCAGTGGCACCCCGGCCCCATCCCAGGCCCATCCGGCCCCATCCCGGCCCCATCCCAGCCCCACCCTTGCTCGTCGGCTGCAGAACCGCCGCGTTCACCCCGGGAACTCCTCGCTGCAGGACACGGTGGGGGACAAGGGGCAGCCGTGGGGCCCAGCGCCAGCCGGGCAAAGGCAGCGGGCTCCTGGATCCGACCCCACTGCCCTTCCCGGGGCGGAGGGGGACGCACCGGGGCGGCTTCCAGCTCTCCCCCTTCTCCCGCAGGCCCCCGGCTCCCGTGCCTTCCTCCACAGCGAGTACGACGTGGCGCTGCCCTGCATCCGCAAGCTGGTGGCGGGTAAAGGTGGCGTCCCCGAGCCCCGTGTGATGAGTTGGGCGGGTCTCGGCCGGCGCTGACGGCCGCCCCCTCGCCCGCCGCAGCCAGCAGCTTCGCCAAGCCCAAGGTGCTGACGGCCGCCTCCACCCTCAAGTTCATCCCCGAGGAGCTGGCCGTTTTCTGCCGGGATTTCCGCCTGCTCCGCTTCCACTTCCACGAGAACGGGTTGGCTCCGCAGGCGTTTCGGGTGAGCCGGGGCGGGGGGGGGCTGGCGGTTATGGGGGGGACGGGACAGGGAGGTTTTGTATCCGACTCTGGGGTGCTCCGTGGCTTTGGGGGGTGGGGTGGGGATTTTGGGGGGGGGAGGGGGGGGCTCATGCCCGGTCCTGGCTCCTCTCTGCAGGTCGCCAACGCCATCGCCCAGGCGCGGGAGGCGGCCGTGTGGCTGGGGGACACCGGCGAGGGACACGACGGCTGGTCCTGCCTTGCCGAAGCCCCTTCGGAGGATGAGGATGAGGATGAAGAAGAGGAGGAGGAGGAGGAGGAGGAAGGCTCGGCTGCCACGCTGCTCTTCGAGAGCCTGCGCGACTGGGAGAAGGAGCTGAAGCGCCTGGGTGCCGCGGGCTGGAGGGTGAGCGCCGTCAACGAGCGCTTCGACATGGCCCCCAGGTACGGCCCGGCTGGACGCCGGGGTCCATGGGCCGCAGCACCCCACGCTGCGGGGGGCGCGGGGGGGGGGCACAGTGTGACCCACCCCCACCCCGAGGGGAGCGGGGAGCAGCGGTGAAGGGGTGGGGGTGGGGAAATCCTCCCCTCCGCTCACGGTTTGGGGAAAACACCCCGTGAATCACTCGAAATGGCACCCCGGGATTTGGGGGGTGCTGGGGGGTGGGGGGGGGGGGGGGGGATGACCTGCCCCATGTCCCCCCCCCTCTGCCCGCAGCCTCCCCCGGTACCTGTGGGTGCCCAGCGGGCTCCTGGACCATGACCTCAAGCGGACCTTCGCCCACTTCGAGGAGCGCCGCGTGCCTGTGAGTGCCCCGGGAGGGCGATGGGGTGCTGGGGGGGGCCGGGGAAGGGGATTGGGGGGTGGGGGGGGAGGTGATGTTGGGGGAGGGGGGGGGTGTCACCCCATCTCACCCGCAGCGCCTGTGCTGGCACCACCCGGGCGGCAGCGACCTGCTGAGAGCCGCCGGCTTCCACGCGGCCTCGGAGCCGGGCAGTGAGGACGTGAGGTGAGTCCCGCTGGGGGTCCCCGGGGAGGGGGGGAAGTGGCGGGGGGGGTCCGGGGGTGCTGCCCCAACCCGGCCCCACCCGGGGGTCCCTCTCCCCCCCCCCACCCCGCCACTCTCCAGGTGCCTGGAGGCTCTGCTGCTGGGGGGCCGCGGGCCCTGCGTGCTGGCCGACACCGCCGAGCTGCCCACCCTCGCCGACATCCAGCTCGCCCACCTCAAGCTGCGGGCGCTCTGCCTGCCCGGTGAGCGGGGACGGGGACGGGGATGGGGGGATCCGGTGGGGACAAACCCCCCCCCCCGCCCCCCCTCCACCGCGGGGCTCCTTCTCCTCCGCTGACGCCCCCCGGCCCCGATCCTTTGCCCTTGTGAGCCAGGCGCGGCGGCGGAGGAGAAGTGGCTCTCAGCCCTGGAGGGGACGCGCTGGCTGGACCACGTCCGGTGAGCGGGTGGCGGTGGGGGCCTTTTTTGGGGGCGCGGGGTGGTGGGGAACACACCCCCCCCCCCCAAAAACACCCCTCCCCATGGCGGACGGTCCTCCCCCACAGCCTGACCGGCGGCTGCAGGACGATGGGGGCGTTGCGGTGGGTGCGTGAACATCCCGGGGTGGGCTGCAGACCCCCCGGGCGGGTGGCCGTGGCATTTCGGGGTGCCCTGATCCCCCCGCCCGCCCCCCCCCCCCCCCCTTTTTTGCCCCCCAGCACCTGCTTGAGAAAAGCCGTCGAGGTGGCATCGCTGCTGGCGGGGAGACGCTGCTCCGTCCTCCTGCAAGGTAGCGCCGGGGGGGGAGCGCTGGGATGGCGGGGGGGGGGGGGGGTGTGACACACTGGGGACACCCCCTCACCGCCTCGGTTCCCCCCCCCACCTCCCCAGAGCCATCGGACCGGGACCTGAACTGCCTGCTGGCCTCGCTGGTGCAGCTCCTGGGGGACCCCCACGCCCGCACCCTGCCCGGCTTCCAGAGCCTGGTGCAGCGGGAGTGGGTGGCAGCCGGGCACCCCTTTCCCCGTCGACTCGGGCTCCTCCGCCGCGACAGCCCCCGGGAGGAGGTGAGAGCCGCCCTGTGCCCCCGCCACCCCGGCCCCCGTCCTCGGTGGGTGACACGCGCGTGCGTGTGTGTGTGTCCCCCCCGTCCCCGTCCCCAGGCCCCCGTTTTCCTCCTGTTCCTGGACTGCACATGGCAGCTGGTGCGGCAATTCCCGGCGGCTTTCGGCTTCACCGAGGCGTATCTCCTGGCCCTCCACGACAGCAGCTTCGCCCCTTACTTCAGCACCTTCCTCTTCAGCTGCCAGCGGCAGAGGGGCCGCGGTAGCCCGGTGAGCTTGGGGGGCGGGGGGCTGGAGGAGAGGGGGGGGGACACTCCTGGGTCCCTTGCCAGCAAGAGGCAGCGGGTTTAGGGCCGGGTTTGGGGACGGCGGTGAATCCTCTCTCGTCCCGCTCGACTGCATCTGGCTGCGCCGTGCCTCAGTTTCCCCATCCGCATCCCCAATTGGGGCTTGACACCCCCCCCCAAAAATAAAAAGCTCCCGTTTCACCCCTTCTCCTCCCCGCAGCACCGGCCCCGCAGCCAGACCTACACGCCGGTGAACGGCTGGCGGGACCCCCCTCCGGGCGTGCCGCGGGCGGGCAGCGTCGCCGGCAGGCTGCCCGCCGTCTGGGACTGGGGGCTGCGCTACAGCCGGCAGCAGCGGGCCCGATTCAGGAACCCAGTGGGTGCCGCTGGCAGCACGGGACCCCCCGACGCTGCAGACCCCCGGCCCCCGGGCAGGGTGAGTCAGGGCTTGGCTTTTTGGGGGGGGGGAGCAGGGGGGGGGGCTGCACCGCCGGGAAGGGATCCAGGCGTCCGGGTCGGGCTGCACGAGACCTGCCCCCCCCCGGCTCTCCTATTCAATTTGGGGGGCTCTGCACGTTAAATCCCTTCCAGGTGCCGCATGCCCCCCAAAAAGGTGCCCCATCCCTAACTGCGGGGTTCCCCCCCCCCCGTTTTCCCTTCCCGCTGGCTTTTTCTCCCTCTTTTTTCCCTAATCCCTACTTTTTTTCCCCCCCCGTTTCCCAGCCTGCTGACGCCTGGCCGGGGCTGGGGGCCGGGAACGTGTTCGTGCTGACCAAGGGGACATTGTCACCCCAACCCTTTCCCTGGAGGAGCGGCCGCCCCCCGCCACGCCTCTCCCGCTGGGCCCCCTCCCTGGAGAGCCTCGGCGAGCGGGGGGGCAGCCCGGGGGGGAACCGGCCCCCCACGTCCCCCCCGGGGCTGCTGCTGCCCTGCGCCGCGGGACCCTCCGTCCGGCTCTGGCGGCGTTGCTACCTGCGGGGTCTGCCCGAGGCGCAGGTAACGCCAGCACCGGGGCTCGGGGCCGGGGGGGGGGGCGTGTTTCTCCCCCGTGGGGTCTGTCTGGTGAAGCGAGGGGAAACTGAGGCACGGCAGGGCTGCACTGTGACGGGGGGGTCCTGGGTGGGCGCAGGCCCGAGGGGTTCCCGGTTCGGAGGGGATTTCTTCTTCCCCAGCCGTGTCCCGCTGCTCGGGACGTGGGTTGAGGCTGGTGCGGGTGGTCTGTGTGTGGCTGTCCTGAGCCCACGTGCATCCATCCCAGTCCCGTGTCCATCCATCCCAGTCCCGTGTCCATCCATCCCGACCCTGTGTCCATCCATCCCAGTCCCGTGTCCATCCATCCCAGTCCCGTGTCCATCCATCCCGACCCTGTGTCCATCCATCCCAGTCCCGTGTCCATCCATCCCGACCCTGTGTCCATCCATCCCAGTCCTGTGTCCATCCATCCCAGTCCCATGTCCATCCATCCCGACCCTGTGTCCATCCATCCCAGTCCCATGTCCATCCATCCCGACCCTGTGTCCATCCATCCCAATTCTGTGTCCATCCATCCCAGTCCCGTGTCCAGCCATCCCGACCCTGTGTCCATCCATCCCAGTCCTGTGTCCATCCATCCCAGTCCCGTGTCCATCCATCCCGACCCTGTGTCCATCCATCCCAGTCCTGTGTCCATCCATCCCAGTCCCGTGTCCAGCCATCCCGACCCTGTGTCCATCCATCCCAGTCCCGTGTCCATCCATCCCAGTCCCATGTCCATCCATCCCGACCCTGTGTCCATCCATCCCAGTCCTGTGTCCATCCATCCCAGTCCCGTGTCCAGCCATCCCGACCCTGTGTCCATCCATCCCAGTCCCGTGTCCATCCATCCCAGTCCCGTGTCCATCCATCCCAATTCTGTGTCCATCCATCCCAGTCCCGTGTCCATCCATCCCGACCCTGTGTCCATCCATCCCAATTCTGTGTCCATCCATCCCAGTCCCGTGTCCATCCATCCCGACCCTGTGTCCATCCATCCCAGTCCTGTGTCCATCCATCCCAGTCCCGTGTCCATCCATCCCGACCCTGTGTCCATCCATCCCAATTCTGTGTCCATCCATCCCAGTCCCGTGTCCATCCATCCCGACTCCATGCATGTCGATCTTGACCCCGTGGCCATTTATCCCGACCCCACGTCCATCCATCCTGACCCCATGTCCATCCATCCCGACCCCACATCCATCCCAGCTCCATGTCCGTCCTGACCCCCATGTCCATCCTGACCCCATGTCCATCTATCCTGGCTCCATGTCCCTCCTGACCCCACGTCCGTCCCTCCCGACCCCACGTCCATCCATCCTGACCCCATGTCCATCCATCCCGACCCCACATCCATCCCAGCTCCATGTCTGTCCATCCCGACCCCATGTCCATCCATCCCGACCCCACGTCCATCCCAGCTCCATGTCCGTCCTGACCCCCATGTCCATCCCGACCCCATGTCCATCTATCCTGGCTCCATGTCCCTCCTGACCCCACGTCCGTCCCTCCTGACCCCACGTCCATCCCGGCTCCATGTCCATCCATCCCAGCCCCATGTCCATCCATCCCAGCTCCATGTCCATCCATCCCAGCTCCATGTCCATCCATCCCAGCCCCATGTCCATCCATCCCAGCCCCTTGTCCATCCATCCCAGCCCCGTGTCCATCCCAGCCCCATGTCCATCCATCCCAGCCCCATGTCCATCCATCCCAGCCCCATGTCCATCCATCCTGACCCCATGTCCATCCATCCCGGCTCCATGTCCATCCCGACCTCGTCTCCATCCATCCCGACCCCATCCATGTCCGCCCCCCCCCCCAACCCCGTGTGGCTCTCCCCTGGCCGGACACCACCTCTCCCCGCAGCGTGGGCGCTTCGCCCCGTCTCCGGCCGGCCTGGCCGAGGAGCTGACGCTGCTGCAGGACCGGCTCAGCGCCTGGCAGGCGGCGGGACCCCGCGCCGAGGCCGCCGGCAGCCCCCTCGCACCCTCGCGGTGAGGGGCCCCGGGATGGGACACCCCCCCCACCACCACCCTGCCGTGGGGACACGCGGCCGCTGGGGCAGCCCCGTCCCCTCGCCCCTCTCCTCCACAGAGGCTTTGAGGAGCTGGGGGCCGGGACGGCCCCGTCCAGCCCCGGCGAGCAGGATCTGGCCCCGCCGCGGGGCGTTACTGGGGGGGGGTTTAACCCCGCAGGCGGTGTGGGACCCCCCACCCCCCCGTGTTTTTGCCGGGAGCCCTCGGCTGCGGGGCCAGAGCTCCGTCTGGGTTTAGGTCCCCGAGGAGGACGGGGACGGCCGGATCCCGGCCCCTGCAAGACCCCGGGGCCCGCCGCGGGGCTCGGCTGCGGCCGCGAGGAGGCCGACGTCCCGCTCCCATCCCTTCCGCCATGGGACGGTGTGAGGGACCCGCTCCGGCGCCCCGGAATGCCTCTCCCGGGGTGGGGGGGGGGGGAGAGGGGGACACGGGGATGGGGACGCTGCGGGAGCGCGGGGAGCCACGTGTGGGCCCCCCCCCCCCCTCCTCCTCCCCGGGGGGCTGGGGGAGGCAGGCGGGTTCCTCGCCCCGCCGGGGGCTCTCGGCCGGGAGCTTTTCCGCGCGGACTGGATTTCGGAGGCCATTAAAGTGCAGTTTTGCAGGCGACGGCGTGTGGCTGCGAGGGGGGGGGGGGGTGAGGGGGGGACCCCCCGGACTGGGGGTGCGGGATGGCCCCCCCCCCCCCCCCCGGCACGTGAGGCTGAGGCAGGGGGGGCTGCAGACATGGGGATCCCCCGGCGCTGGGATCCCTCCACACTGGGATATCCTGGCACTGGGATCTCTTGGCACTGGGATCCCCCCAGCACTGGGATCTCCTGGCACTGGGATTCCTCCACACTGGGATCCCCCCAGCACTGGGATCTCCTGGCACTGGGATCTCCTGGCACTGGGATCCCTCCACACTGGGACCTCTCGGCACTGGGATCTCCTGGCACTGGGATCCCTCCACACTGGGATCCCCCCAGCACTGGGATCTCCTGGCACTGGGATCTCCCGGCACTGGGATCCCACCACACTGGGATCCCTCCACACTGGGACCTCTCGGCACTGGGATCTCCTGGCACTGGGATCCCTCCACACTGGGATCCCTCCAGGACTGGGATCCCTCCACACTGGGACCTCTCGGCACTGGGATCTCCTGGCACTGGGATCCCTCCACACTGGGATCTTCCAGCACTGGGATCCCTCCAGGACTGGGATCTCCTGGCACTGCGATCCCCCTCGGCACTGCGATCCCCCTCGGCACTGGGATCTCCTGGCACTGGGATCCCTCCACACTGGGATCCCTCCACACTGGGATCTTCCAGCACTGGGATCCCCCCGGCACTGGGATCTCCCGGCACTGCGATCTCCCTCGGCACTGGGGTCCCCGCTGGGGCAGCGCTCCTGGCCGTGAGAGTGATGTCGCCGCCTGTCACGGCAGGGGCTATCGCGACAGAAGGGAGGCGGCGCGCGCCCGGTCACCCCGCCCGCCCGCACTCAAGATGGCCGCCGCGCCTTCGCCGCGCTCAGCCGCCGACGCTACTTCCGGCCCGACGGCGGCCCGTCGACGGGAGGGGGCGGGACTCGCGCCAGCGGCTGACGTCACGGCGTCGTCGCGTGCGGCGTTGCGTGACGGCGGCGGCGCCGCGCGGGCGGGAGCGGGCGGCGGGGCAAGATGGCGGCGGGGCCCATCTCCGAGCGGAACCAGGGTGAGCCCCGGGGCCGGGGCCTGCCGGGGGGGGCGGGGGCGGGCGCTGCGGGGCTCCCTGAGGACGGGGGCACTGGAAGGGGCTGGGATTTCTGGGGGTGCGGGGGGATCTGCGGGGGACCCTGGGCTCGTGGGGACCTCCGTGGGTGGGCCCTGGGCTCCCTGGAGACATGGTGGAGCTCGGGGGGGGGACGGACATAGGCTCCCTGGCCATGTTTAGGGGGTTGAGGGGGGGGCGTGGGCTCCCTGGAGATGTTGGGGGGGCGTGTGCTCCCTGGAGACATGGGGTGCTGGGGGGGGGGAGGCCCAGGCTCCCCGGAGATGTTTAGGGGTTGGGGGGGGGGCGTGGGCTCCCTGGAGATGTTTGAGGGGGGCGGTGGGCTCCCTGGAGACATGGGGTGCTGGGAGGGGGGGGAGGCCCAGGCTCCCTGGAGATGTTGGGGGGGGGGGGGGGGCGTGGGCTCCCTGGAGACATGGGGTGCTCAGGGAGGGGGCAGGCTCCCTGGAGATGTTTAGGGTCTTGGGGGGGGGGACCGTGGGCTCCCTGGAGACATGGTGGAGCTCTGTGGGGGGACCCAGGGTGACCTGGAGGCTAAGGGGGCTACGGAGAGGACCTGGGCTCCCCAGAGATGTGGGGGGGGTGGGGGCGTCAGCTGGGGGGTCCTGGCCTCGCGAGGCGTAAGGGGGGGCAGTAGGCTTCCTGGGCGCACAGGAGCTGGAATGGAGCGGTTCTGGTCTCCCTAGAGAAAATGGGGGGGTGGCGATGGGGGCCTCCCTGGTTGAGAGCATAATTACGGGAGATACGGTTAAAAGTTTCAGGGGGATCTCTGTCTTTGACTCGAGCGATTTCAGCATCAAGCCCTCAAGTCCTAGCGCAGCCAAGGCTTCCAGCTTCCCAGGCTCGCGGGTCTAACTCAGCTTTTCTTTTTCCCTCCGCTCAAGACGCGACGGTGTACGTTGGGGGGTTGGATGAGAAGGTCAGCGAGCCGCTGCTGTGGGAGCTCTTTCTCCAGGCGGGACCGGTGGTCAATACCCACATGCCCAAGGATCGAGTCACAGGCCAGCACCAAGGTGAGACATTTACCGTTCTCTCTCAAAAGCTTCACGTTGAATAAAATGCGTCAGCTGGGGACAGTCGGAGAGAGATTACCGCGGGAAGAGAGGTGAGGGATGAATAATCCCCAGGAAAGATCGTCTTCCTTCCCCGAAGGGGAGCTTTGGGCTCTCTGGTTTTAAATCAGGCGGGGTTGGATGAGCTGTGGGAGGCCGTGGGTCTGCCCTCTCCTAAAGCTCTGTTTGGGGACTTGTTGCAGGCTATGGGTTTGTGGAGTTCCTCAGCGAGGAGGACGCGGATTATGCCATTAAGATCATGAACATGATCAAGTTGTATGGGAAACCGATCCGAGTGAACAAAGCCTCGGCCCACAACAAAAACCTGGACGTGGGGGCCAACATCTTCATCGGCAACCTGGACCCCGAAATCGATGAGAAGCTGTTGTATGACACCTTCAGCGCTTTCGGGGTCATCCTGCAGACGCCCAAGATCATGCGAGACCCCGACACGGGCAACTCGAAGGGCTACGCCTTCATCAACTTCGCCAGCTTTGATGCCTCGGACGCTGCCATCGAGGCCATGAACGGACAGTACCTCTGCAACAGGCCCATCACTGTTTCCTATGCCTTCAAGAAAGATTCCAAAGGCGAGCGGCACGGCTCGGCCGCCGAGCGTCTCCTGGCAGCCCAGAACCCGCTCTCGCAGGCGGATCGGCCCCATCAGCTGTTCGCCGACGCTCCTCCTCCTCCGTCTGTCCCGACTCCTGTTGTCACCTCCCTGGGACCCGGCGTCACCCCTCCGGGTGGGTAAATCCTGGCAGCACCCGTCTCCGTGTCGCTTTGGTTGACAGGAGGCTGTTGTGCCCGTCCACCGCCGGTCCCGGGGGTGGCTGCGTTCTGCCGTGCCTCCTGCGGAGCCGCTCCTTCTCGCGTGGGGAGGCTCAGGGCGGTGGCACTGTGCCACGTGGGCGCTCTTTGGTGACAGTCGGCGCAAAACCCTCAGCGGAGCTGTAGGATCGCGAGCTGGCAGGACCTTAGGAAGTCCTCTTCCCTCCCCGTGGCAGCTCGACCTACGCTGTCCCAGGGCTGAGTGAAAGGATTCTGCTTCCGCCTGCTCGTTTTTTTTATTACGGTTCCTGAGGCTGTTCGTGCTTTCGCCTCCTTCCCGATTGCCTGGGCGGGGTTTTTTTTTTTGGTTTTGGTTGGTTTGTTTTTTATGCTTAACCGAATTCTCACCGTCTCTTTTCCCAGGCCTCCCGCCCCCAGGCTCGTTCCCCCCGCCGGTGCCGCCCCCCGGAGCGATGCCTCCCGGCATGCCTCCTGCCATGCCGCCCCCACCCATGCCGCCCGGCGCGGGTGCCCCCGGCCCCCCCTCCGGGGCTGCGCCCAGCGGGGGACACCCGCCTCACCCGCACCCCTTCCCTCCGGGCGGGATGCACCATCCAGGTAAGCATCGGATGGGTATCGGGTTTGGGAAACGTCGCTCGTCTTCTACTTCTGGGGGGTGGGCTTGGGTAAATCGCCCCCTCCTCCTTCTTCCCTGAGGTTCCCCTTCTGTAAAATGGGGAGAAACCTGTTGCCATCCTCTGTAAGGGGCTGAACGCGGCGTCTTTCCCCGAGACGTTGCTCTCTGCAGCGCTGGGTGAAGAAAAGGCAGGGTCTGCGTAGAGGCGAGCACGTCACGTCAGCGGCGCCACGCCTGGTTTCTGGGTTTCTCTCCTGGATGTTCTAAAACGGGTTTAAAAAAAATAGCCTGGAGCGGGGCCCAGCGGGATTTATGAAGCGGTCTGGTTATTTAGGAAGCGCTGCCCTTCCGGGAGGCATCCAGTCGGGTCGAGACGTTAGTTTCCTCGAGGTGGGAAGGTGCGGGACGTGGGAAGGCAGGGTCTGTTGCGACGCGGGCTTTTAAGGTCTCGGGCGCTGTTCTGGCTGGGAGGATGTTAACGAGACTCCAAGTCTTCGTCATTTTTCTCTGGTGTAAATTAATACGTTAAGTGTGAACCTTCTTAGCGCAGTCTGCGGCTCTGCCAGGCAGGAGCTAATTCAAGACACGAGAACAAAATGTCTCTTTGATTTCCTTCCATTTTTAGCCCTGTAGTACTGGGGAGTGAGCAGCGTGTACATCTAGACTCTGGTTTCAAATGCAAAAATTAAGTGAACTTCGCAATTTAATTTTTTTGTGTGTGTGTTTTTAATCCTGCCTGCTCTAAAACGACCCCTGCAGTGAGACGCGCTCCCGCGCTGGCTGATTAGGGCGCTTTGTGTGATCGCGGCTCTGGCCGTGTGAGCGACCAGATGGCTGCTGCTTGTCCCCAGTTACGAGCTGGCTTTTCGGGCTTTAGAGTGGCCAATTACGCACGGCGAAGGAAAGCCTGACCGAGCGCTTCCACGCCGCCTGCCCTGTGGAGCCGCGCCAGGCTCTTGGGTTTCCGATAAGGAAGACAGAATCCGTGTTTGGTTTTTTTAAAGGGATAAAATAAGAGAATAATACAAAAAAATAGATTTGGAGGCAGACCCGGGCCGCTCCTGCTCAGGGCAGGGCAAGCTTCAAAGTCGGGTTGCTCAGGGGCTTGTCCAAAATCTCCAAGGGTGGTGATTTCTCTCCGAGCCCCCGTCCCAGGGCTGCACCACGCTCGCTGTCACGTCTTTCTCGCCCCTGCCACCGCTTAACGTCCAAGCAGCGTTTCCTGTGCCGCAGCCTGTTCCTGTTGCCCCTTGTGGGCGAGCTTTGCGCTTTCTCCTCTTTAACCTCCCTTTTGGTAGCAGAACCCCCTTTGCAGACCTGACGTCGTAACCGTACAGCTGGATTTAGTGCCCCTCTGGGCCGCAGGGGGCCGGAGCTGCCGTGCCGAGCGGCTGCCCTCACTGCGAACGTCCCTTGACTCGTTATTCCCCCAGGAATGCCTCCCATGCAAGTCCACCACGGGCCGCCCGGGATGGGCCAGCATCACCCAGGACCACCGGGTTCCGGAGGCCAGCCTCCCCCACGGCCCCCACCTGGCATGCCACACCCTGGACCCCCACCCATGGGTATGCCACCCCGAGGACCTCATTTCGGGTCGCCCATGGGTAAGTGGGTGCCTGCAAGAGGCGGTATGTGTTCTTTTCTATCGATCGTACACACTTTATTGAGTTCAACGCTTGCTTCGGCCCCGCGCCCTCCCTCGTTCCTAGCTTAACGGGGACGGGAAGGAGGCGATGTCGCAGCCTCCCCGCGGAGAGGTGTCTTGGAGCAAGACCTGGCAGCTGCGAGCTGCTAAGCCAGGGTCTCCCGGGGCTTTCCTCGTGTCCGTCGCGGTGTGGGGCTCTGCCGCTGCCTGGTGATTTCCCCCCGTCTCTTACGTCGGGATATCAACTGGGCTTTGCCGACAGGGAGGGTTCCTGAGACCTGTCGCGTCCACCAGCTGGGGGGGGGGGGGGGGGGGGTGTCCGAGGAGAGACCCCTTCTCCGGGACCTGCTGGGGGGGGGGGGGGGGAAGGGAACGAGGGAGAGCGTTGGCCCGGACCGTGGGCAGCCGGTAGAGCTGGCACCCAAGGGTGGGATCGGCTGTTTCTGCTTCTCCCCGCGGAGGTTGTTAACGCCTGTGCTCTGTCCCCGCAGGTCACCCAGGCCCCATGCCGCACCACGGGATGCGTGGCCCTCCTCCGCTGATGCCTCCTCACGGGTACAATGGTCCCCCTCGCCCCCCGCCGTATGGCTATCAGAGAGTCCCCCTGCCCCCCCGGCCTGCACAGAGGCCCCCCGGGGTGCCGCCGCGTGGCCCCTTGAGGGGCCCCCTGCCCTAAATGAGGTAGTGGCAAAACCCCCTCCCTGCTGGGGATCCTTCCCTCTCTGTCCTCAGACTTTCATTTCCCCTTGGGCTAACATACCCGCACCCAAGAGGGGCAGTTGGGGCCATCCCTGCCGCAGCTCCCCCCTCTATCTTTCCCTCTCCCCATCTTTTCCCCCGTTTCTTTTTCTAGTGTTCTTTTTGGTTACTTTTCCCCTCCTCCTTCCATTTATCTTGGCCTTGAAGATTTTTCAAGGTACTTTTAACAGGATTTTTTTTTTTCTATGTAAAGCAGCGATCGCCCATTTACCAATAAAGCATTTTAAGAACCGGGGGTCCGTCCCGCTGAGATCGGGACGAGGCTCTGCCTGTTTGTGATCAAGGCGCTGATCGTCTGCTGACCGCTCTCGCCTCGCGCGCAGCCATGGGGACACCTGCGATGGAGTTCTGTCGGCACGTGAAAGCTCTCTGCCTCTGCTGATACCAGTGCCGTGTGTCTGTCTCGGTGAGGCGCTGAATTGGGGTCGATGCGCCCGGTCTCTTTCTTTATCCAGGCTGTTCGCTGGTGGCTGATAGGCTCCATGTAATCCGGTACGCCTGCGGTGAAGAAAATGTACGCTAAAGCCGTAAAAATCCATCGCATCCTTGGGCACGGTTGTCCCAGAGAGCGCAAGTAAATGGGCAGGACGTTTTGAGGAGTAATTTGGCAGTGAAACCTGCCCTCCTGAGTCCCTGCCTCGTCCCTCTCCACGCAGGGAAGGGACTTTAGAAACGAGATCTCCTCGCGTTGATGTGGCTCACGGCCACGGGAAGCCATTATAGCTGTGGTTCTGGGGATATTGTTAACTGGAGGGGGGGGGGGGGCAGTAAAATTGGGGTGAAGCGGTCCGGTTGGGAGAGGAGGTAGGGCAGATCTGGTCCACGTGTTGTCTCCACGCTTCCTGGGGCTGAGTCGCCAGAACCCGTCCCGCCTCTCCTAATGAATTCGGCGTCTTCGCGCCGGCGAGACCGATAATTGGGGAAGTGTAAAAGCAGAGTCTGTGGATGGCAAGTTTCACACCTTCCCCGGCAGCTGGGAAGGTGTGAGGAGGGAGGGGGCTTGGCTTTCTGCAGAGCTCCTTACGGGAAGGCGGAAGAGCCTGCAGTTGGAGATAGGGAGAGAGGTGTCGGCTTGATACATAGGAGGCTTTAAATCCCGGTGATTTAAAGACCAAAAAAATCAAAGTGCTTCCAGATACTTGGCCGCCTGGCGTTGTTTTGTGGCTTTATGCAAGAACCAGGGGATGTGAATGGGGGACTGTAGTGCTTTTTTGGCTGTCGTGACTCCTCTCGGAAGGCTGCTGTGGCTCTTCCGTCCTCTGCAGAGCAGCTGCCTTGCTTTCAGCCTCGATTTTACTCTTTGCTGGTTTATTTCTGCTTTATTTTAACATCCTAGGGCTAAAACTGACCTTTAGCTCCAATCTCTGTTCGCCCTTGCGGGCCAGAGAGAAAGAACGTGCCGTGCTTCCCCTTTCGTCATCGCGGGGTTGTTTGGTAAGTGAGATCTGGAGGGCGAGGTAGACGCTTAAATCCCCTGCTGCAGGTGATGGGTTTAGGGAAGGACTTCGTAACGCAGCAGAGAAAAGCACCGCTGAAGCTGCACAAATCTTAAAGCGGCCGCAGCGCTGTGGGGTTTAATTTGTGGTGGACGGGGAGCCAGCTGGAGAGGGCTGAGCTGGACTCTTGTTTTCGGGAGCGTCAAACGGGCCGCTTTAACTGTACGCGGGGTGTCAGTCTTAATGCTGGGCCGGAGAGCAGGTGACGGAAGATTTTGGTGCCGAGGTTTGACCCGAGTCAAACGGTCCCATGAAAAAAAATCCATGATAGCTACAGCAATTAAAAGCATTCCTGGAGTGGAAATAATTATGCCAAGGGAGAGGCAAATCGCCATCCGTCTATCGGATCTAAACGCGTGCCAGAAGCGAGGTGTCTTGGTCTCCGCGGACTCGCCGCGACTCTGGCTGGGTGACCTTGTTAGCTCGCGTGTCCGAGCTCCTGCTAGGTGGGAAGCGTGCAGCCCTCTGAGCTGCCACGGAGATGATGGAGAGGTGTGCGTCCGCCGCGTCCCGGCGAGTTGGATTAAGCTGCTGCTGAAGGCGTTTGTGTTGAAAGGCTGAGACACACGAAGCCTTTCTCCTGCCCCGGACGGTGTTGGACCCTCCGAGTCAGCCTGGAGCTCGCGGTGAGACGTAGAAATGGGAACACGCTGCCTCCTCCTTCATCCCAATCTGCACTGAGGCCGTGCTCGGCGACATCTTCATCCGCTTCCCCAATCCCACCTTCTTCCCGCTGCTCCCCGGATGCTTTTCTCCAAAGGCAAAATGCTCCGGTCTCCGCAGCAGCTCCAGCCCCAAGACAGTCGTAGCCCGTAAACTACGTGCCGTTTGCTGTACGGCTTTGGATTCAATTTCACAGCAGCCTTAGCCGGTCTGGTTCAGGCTTCCGAAAGCCTCTGCGGTATGTGTGTGCAGGGAGGGAACAATAGCATGTTTTAATAATATTTTAATAATACTTTAATAGCAAAAAAAACCCCAAATGCCCCCTCTTCTCCCTACAGGGGGCTGTCGGGGCGGGGAATACCCGTGGCCCGGACTGGCTGGGGAAGGAGCGACAAGATCGGTAACCCCCTCCCGATCGTTTGCAGTCAGAAATTTGGGAAGAGTCCAGCTTGGACTACCGGAGTGGGTAGATTTAGGTACGGGAGGGGCGGGACGTGTGCTTGTGGGGACGGAGGTTATCTGCAGCTTGTGATGACCGTGACGCTGAGATCCGAGATGCTTTGACGTCTCGAGAGTCCAAAGAAACCGGTATGTAGCCGGCGAGCCCCGGGGGGTGGCATTTCTGTGCTCTTCGCTCGAGGAAGCCACCGGCACCCACCCCGGGGCAGCCGATCTCCCTGCTGCGGATGGACCCGCCCCTGGTTTTATCCCGTCGCGCCTGGTTTTATCCCGTCGCGCCTGGTTTTACCCTGTCACGCCTGGTTTTTAGGCCCTGGCAAACGTGCCGTGATCCGAGGCCCTCGGGCCAGGAAAGAGCCGTTCCCCTGTCCCCGCTGCGATGCATTTTACTCCGGTTATGCGCATGGAAGCCTTGGGGCTGAACGCGAGCTCACGGATGCTGGGACACGGAGACAGAAGGGAAAGGGGACGCGGAGATTTGCCGATGACAATGATGTGACGCATGAGTCATAGCTTGACGGGACTCGGCGGCCCCGAGGAAGGGAGCGCTCACCAGTCCGGCCCAGGCCAATGGACTCCGCGCTGGGGCTTCTTCGGCACGTGATTAGCCCTGCAGCCTGGATGCGACGCTGTCAGCGTGGGCGTCCAGCCCTGGGTGCAGCCACCCACGCAAGGGGGGAGATGGGGGGGGGGTGTGTGTGTCAGCTTTCCAGCTCGTCTCCTCGGCCTCCTGCAGCCCTGGCCCAGCCCAGCCTCTTTCGGCTGGGTTAAAGACGCCGATAGCTCAGCTGCATTCCCCCTTCGGGGTTATTTCCAACAGGATCTCAATTATTTCTCAGCTTCCAGTTTCCGAAATCCTTCCCCGCGCTGGTACCGCTGGTGTGGACTGGTCCCCGACCCTGTTTGCCCAGTCTGAGCTGAATTCCCGCTGCGTGGCTGTTAACGTGTCAGTCCGGGCTCTCGTTCCTACCCTCGCTGTGCTTATTTCGGCCTCCTCTTCCTCCGCTTTCCTCTTCCTCCTCTTGTTTAAGAACGGTCTCCCGCTGGGGTCTGGTTCGTGCCCGAGCTACTGCGAGCTTGGCACAACCCGGGCACGGGAAGCCTGGCCCCGTACCCGATTCTGCCGAGGGATCGCATGGCTTTGGGAAGCTGAGACCAGCTCAACTCGTTGCACGTGGGATGCAAGAGGAGGGGGCTCAGGGAAGGTCCTGCTTGTGCCAGTGCTCCCAGCCCTGCTCAGCGTGAGGACCCCCCTCCTTGCTCCGAACCCAGTCCCGGCCAGAGCAGCTCGGGTACTGGGGGCGCCCCACATTCCCCGGGAGGGAGCTGGGCTGGAGCACTCAAGGTCCCCATTTCCCACCGTCGGTGAGCGACCCGGGGCAAATCGGGTTCGGATTGGGTACCCCGGACCTCGGTTTGCCTCCCTGCAATAACCGCCTTCTTCCTCGCATCCCCCAAAAAAGATGTCAAAGGCATTTGTGCCCTGTCACAACGGAGGGGCCGGGTCTGGCCAGCCCAGGCGGAGACGATTTGATCCGAAGAAATCAAAATTCACCCCCGAGGAGGCTGTGACTCAGATTTGCCAGGCTGCGTTTCCATCCGCCGCGCTGCCTGCCTGCCTGCCTGCGGCTGCGGTGGGCGGCAGGAGGAGAGGTTGCCGTAGAGGGTCTGAGCGCCGCCAAATCCTCACGGCTTCGCCTTTACGCCGCTGCAAATCCCCAGGGAGGGGGAACCGGGGGGGGGGGGGGGGGGGGGCAGCAGCTCGTGCCCCCCGTTAGCCACGGTCTCCTCCGCAGTCACCGGAGCGGCTTCAATCCAGCAGCTCCGGCACGGGAACCCCCTTCCCGAGGGAGCTCCCCGCAAGCGTGGGCAGCCCGGGGGAGGCATCGCCTTCCCTTCGGCTTCGCTAATAAGCAAAGGCGAGGGGCGAGCCCCCCATCCTTCTGCCAGCCCCCCCCCCCCCCCCCCAGCTCGTTGTTTGCTGTAGCACAGCCCTCCCCGCCACCTCCCTTCCCCGGGCTGTTGCAATGGACTCTCCCAATGCTCAGCCTGTGTGTCGGAGGCTGCGGCGTTAACGCTGGGTCTGGTACCCGTGAGCTGTTTTCTCGCCGTATCCCTGCCGGAGCATCCTTCCTCGCAGCGCAGGAGGCAGACGCCGAAAGGAGGGCTGGAGAGGAGCGAGGGCTGAAACAGGTAAGGAGAGAAAGAAATGCCTTTCATGAGGCAGATCCCCCTCCTCTCCCCGCTGTTTTTAATTAGCATCCTTGGAGCCGCCGTCTGATGGATTAGGGGTTCGGCTTCTCCTTTCCACTTGGTGTGGCCATTTTGTCCTGGAAAACCTTGCCTCTAGCCTTGCTCTGTCTTTTTATGTGCGTGTTTAATAGCCTCTTGTCATCCCTCCCGCGCTGTCGTACGGCCGGGGAATCTCTGCCGATGGGGATTGGGATTTCATCGCAGGGATGGATATTTATCGTGGCGGTACCGGCAGGTTTTGGGGAGGGGGAGCGCCACAGCTCTCCGGGGGTGGCAAGCGGGGGGGGTGTTGGAAGATGACCTTGGACACAGGCGGTTTAAAACTCTTCTCCCTTGTCGCCATGTTCTTGCCGTAATGCAAAAAGGCTGGGGGCTGCGGCAGGGGGGATGGGGGACAGGGGACGGGACGGACTCAGATGAGCCCTAGCGTGGGACCTCCCGGGGGGTTTCGGGGTGTGCGGTGACGCAGGGCTGCATCGATCACTGGCTCCGCTCGGACGCATGGCAGGAGGAAACGGATCCAGAGTCCGATAACCTTGTCTAGGGCTGGCGGTGACTGCTCAGGCTAATGCCAGGAAGGGGCCGGCAGGGCCAGCGGCGTGTTTTCGCAACCAGGAGAGCATATTTGGGACCCCCCCCCGACCCCCCACCCCCCACCCCGGGCTCTTGCATGTAGGGTGGCTATGGTCTATGTGATTTCTGGCGTCTGAAATCAAACCCCTGATCTCAAAAGCATCCGTCGCTGACGCGCAGCGTTGGCTCGGCCGCTCGAGGCTCCCCGGCTCGTGCAGAGCAGCCTCTCCCTCACGGAGCCGAGCTGTGACCTTGCCTCCCGGACCGTCCTCCTCCTCCCCGGCAGGTATTTGGCCTCTCTCCGCTCCCCTCTTCCTTTCGCCGGTTCCCTATACGTCACGGTCTGTCTAACGGTGTCCCGCGGCACGGCCGCATTGGGAGGCACTGCAGGGAGCCGCCAGCCTGGCTGGAGCAAAATGACCTTGGCCGTGAATCGGATCCTTCCTCAGGTGCCAATGGATTTAATCCAAGGAAGGGACCGGGGACTGCCCTGGATGGGCACGGGGCCGGGGTTGCTCCCAGCCAGCCGGGGAGGCGAGGGCAGTGGGTGTATTAGTGATTTTACACTACTTAAAAGCACCTGCCTGGCTTAATTCAGAAACTGGGGGGGGGGGGGGGGATGATGACATGCCGTGCCGCAGCACCGGCTCCGGGTCCCTGCCGGCTGCGCGGAACCGGCGTGGGCTCCCGCCCCGAGGGGAACGCTGCCCACAGCCCCAGCTATTTCGGAAAGGCTAATTTTAGCTTCCCCACCGTGTCCTGTCCCCTCGCTCGGGGAGGGGGGGACAACGGACACACGGTGCCGGCTGCGTCCCTCTCCCTGCGGCTCAACTCCTGCCTCGCCGTCCGCGCCTGGCCGCTGCCAGAGATAAAAATAGCCTTTGGGGGGGTGTGTGTGTGTCACACCGGCCCCCCACGGCTGGGTCAGCAGCGCCTGTGCCCACTGCCCAGGCTGGGGGGGTCTGCAGGTCCATCCCCGTCACAAGCTGTGCTGGGCTCTGCGAGGCTCGGGGGGGGGGGGGGGGGGTACGCTGCCTGCCCTTGGCCTTCGCAGGCTGTGGAGGGGGGGGGGACGGGACGCTGGGCTGGGGAAGGGGGGTGCAGGATGCGTGGGGACAGGGAGATGCCACCTACAGATCAGAGCCTCTGGGGTGTAGCCGGGCGCTCCCTCTCCTCCCCAAAGGCCAGGCTCTGGGGGTGCTGAGGGTGCCCCCAGCACCCACCAGCTCTGCCCCCGGCGGCCGGTTCAGCCTCTGCCGACGCCAGCGTCTCTCGCCAAACACAACCCGCAGCCAAATCCCTTCTGGAAACCTCCCCCGGGGAGCGTGGCCCGGCACATGTGGTCCCCGGAGCCCGCTCCACCACCGTGGGCAGCCGTATCGGAGCCGGGGGCGAAGCCAGGTCCCCGTCGGCCAGCCTGGGACCCCTCCCAGGGACCCCCATCCCAAACTCGCCTCCTTGAGCCCCCCTGACCCAGGGCACGCAGCACTGGGGCTGCCCTGGAAGGCTTTGGGGACCCCTGTGCCCTTGGGGGGCTGGTCCCCTCGCTGTCCCTCCGGTGCTGGTGCTGCTCCATCCCATGGTTCCCAAGAAAATGGGGGGCTTCCGTCCAGGCCCGCTGCTGGCCTAGTTTTTGGTGGTGACTTGCAATCCTGGGTGGATGGATGGGGGAGCAGCGATGTCCCTGATGTCCCCCCCGGCTCCCTGGGTGGATGGATGGGGGAGCAGCGATGTCCCTGATGTGTTGTCATCCCCCCCCCCCCCCCCCCTCGGCTCCCTCGTCCTCTGTCTCTTGTGGGGATGGACACGGAAAGGCCGGATCCGGGCTGCAGCCCGGCACGGGGGTGCTGTGCTGGCCCCCCCCCCCCCCCTTGCCAGTGATGGGCAGGGATGTCCCCTGGCCCACACTGTCATCGGGGACCCACCACCCTTGGGGTCACCGTGTGCCCTGCGGGGGTCAGCTGGGCCACCCCAGCGGGGTCCCCGGGGTCCCCGTCCCCAAGCTCTGACCCCAGCACTGTGACACCCCCCCCCTCTGCCCAAGGGTACCCTGAGCTGGGGTGGGGGGGTGCAGCTGTGTGGCCACACCCCCTGAAGCTCATTGGCTGAACAGCTGGGCCATGCCTCCACAGCCCCATTGATGCCGGTGGGGTGGCCACACCCCCTGGAGCTCATTGGTCCTTGGCCCGGCCACACCTTCCCAGCCCCATTGAGAGGATGGCGGGGCCTTTTCCCTCAATGGGCTGGGTGGGCTGGTGGGGGGCATCGATGGGGACGGGGGGGGTCCCCATGGCCTGGGGGCCCCTGGCCTGCCGGGGGGGGGGGGTGGGTGGGATGGAGGGGCTGTGGGACCTTCCTGCTCCTTGCTGGGATCCATCGCTGCTGGGATCCATCACAGCCGGGATCCATCACTGCCGGGATCCACACTGTGGGTCCGAGCCGGGGGGCACTGCGGCCCTGCAGAGCTCCGGGCACGGACCCCCCCGTCCCCAAGGGACACCGGGGTCCCCGGGTGGGGTGGATGGGGCAGGTGGCCTTGCAATGGCAGGGGAGACGTGGGCCAACCCCCTCGTCTTTCAGCTCGTCTTGTTTGTCCGTCTGGATCCGTCCTCCCTCTCGCCGTATCGAATCCGCCTGCGCCATGCTCCCTTCTGCCGTGGATTTATTTAGGAAGTGCCAGTGGGTTTTGGTTCAAACAGGCAGCTGGGGAAAAGAGACAGAGGGAGGCAAACGAGCGCCGTAGCGTGTGCTCAGCCACATTATTAGACACTGGAGAATCCACCTTGGATCCCACCCTCAGGTCGATGGGTGTCTAAATCCTGCTGAAATGTGGGTGCCTGTGAGAGCTTCGATCCTCCGAGCGAGGGGAGAGGGCACCTGAGCACTGGGGGGGGGGGCTGGCACGGGCCCGGTGTCCCCCAGAGCTGGCCCCATCCCGGCCCCCGCTGCGGGTGCTTGGCCCCAAGCTGGGCTCGCGGTGCCCGGGTGCCTGCCCTGGGGTGAGCCCCCCTGCCACCTCGCCGTGGGGCGGGGGTGCCCCAAATCCTCCTGTTCCCCTCCGAGATGGGGAAAAAGTGCTGCGGGTGCTGGCGGAGGGAGCTCAGAGCGGAGCAAACCCCGCGGTGAGGTGGGGTGCGGGGCTGTTCCCATCCTAAAACGGCCCCTGCTTGTGTCTGGTCTCCTCAGGTCCGGGCCAGCGTCTGGGGTCCCCCGTGTCCCCTCCCAGCCGGTGCTACGTGGATGGGTAGCGCCGTCGCCCGTCTTCCCGCATCCCACCGTGGTCCCCGGGTGTGAGGGCGCAGCCCCCGACACAGAGACACCCCCCCCCCCCCCATCCCGGTGTCCCAGCCAATCCCACCGGCACCATGGATGAGAGCTTCCGAGACCGGACGGCGTTCATCCGGGGCGCCAAGGACATCGCCAAGGAGGTGAAGAAACACGCGGCCAAGAAGGTGAGCAAGGGCATGGACCGCGTGCAGGACGAGTACACCAAGCGCTCCTACTCCCGCTTCGAGGAAGAGGAGGATGATGAAGACTACCCGCCCCAGGACGGCTACTACCGGGGGGGCGAGGGGGCCAACGAAGAGGAGGGGGCTTCCAGCGATGCCACTGAGGGTCACGACGAGGAAGACGAGATCTACGAGGGCGAATACCAGGGCATCCCCCGGCACGACTCGCTGAAAACCGGGGAGCGGCTGGGGGCCGAGGCGGCCGTCGGCGCCTTCGATGACAGCGAGGGACAGCGGCGGAAGGACAAGGAGGAGCTGGCACAGCAGTACGAGCTCATCCTGCAGGAGTGTGGCCACGGCCGCTTCCAGTGGACCCTCTACTTCGTCCTGGGACTGGCCCTCATGGCCGACGGCGTGGAGGTCTTCGTAGTGGGCTTCGTCCTGCCCAGCGCCGAGAAGGACATGTGCCTCTCCGACTCCAACAAGGGCATGCTGGGTGAGGAGGGGACGGGGACGGGAGCGGGTAGAGGGATATGGAGGGACTCGTGGGATATGGGGGGCATGAGGGACAGGGGGACATGGGGGGACGTGGAGGGGTGCTGGGAGATGGGGGATGTGGAGAGATACGGAGGCATGGGGGGACGCAAGCAGATGGGGACACGGAGGGACAAATGGGGTATGGGGGGACGTGAGGGACAGGAGGACACAGGGAGATGTGGGGAGAGACGAGCAGATGGGGACATGGGGGGACATGGGGGACATGGGGGGACATGAGCAGATGGGGCTGTGGAAGGACGTAGAGGGACACGAGTATGAGGAACGTGAGCAGATAAGGGATATGGGGGGACACGTGGGATATGGGGGGACACAGGAGGGACAGGGGGACACAGGGAGATGTGGGGAGACACAAGCAGATGTGGACATGGGGGAACACGAGCAGAGGGAGGGACGTGGAGGGACACGGGGGGGCCCTGGGAGCTCTGGGGACGTGGAGGGACACGAAGGCACGCGGGGATGTGAGGGGACATGGGGATGCCGGGGAGCAGGGGGACATGTGGGGATCAGAGAGGCACAGGGGGAGGCGAGGGGCACAGGGAGCGCAGGGATGGGGACAAGGGGGACTGAGGGAGACGCAGGGGGACACGGGACATATGGAGGGTCACGGGGAGGATGGGGGGACATGGGCAGATGGCAGGACAGGGGGACGTGTGGGTGTTGGGGGACACGGGGAGGTGTGGGGGGGACCCAGGAGATGTGGGGCTACGGAGGAACACAGGCAATACGGGTGACATAGATGTGGAGGGACACAAGGAGATATGGGGGTGCAGGGGGACACGGGGGATGTGGGAGGACACGGGGGGCACGATCCAGGGGGGCACAGAGGGACGTGGGGTATGGGGGGACACCACAAGGTGTGGGAGGGACACAAGAAGATATGGGGGGCCATGAGGGTATGGGGGGGGGCATGGAGATGCAGAGTGAGATGTGGGGGGCCGGGAGGAGATGGGGGGACAAGGAGGGACACGGGGATAGCGATGGGACCCCCCCCCCCCGGGCGTAGGGCTCCCACCATCCTCCTCCTCCCAGTCCCACACTGGTCCCCACCTGAGCAATGGGGAGAGGGGGGCCGGGGGGGGGGTAGCGGTGAATGCCGCTGCGCAGTCAGGCCGTGACTCACAGCCCCCCCCGGCCCCGCAGCCCCCCTCCCCACCCCCGGCCCCGCGGCCCCCGGCTTATCTCCCCGCTGCAGCCGGGCACAGCGGCGGGGGGCTGAGGCAGAGGCCCCCCCCCCCCCAATCCTCCTGCCCGGGGCTGATAAGGGGATGCTGAGAGCGGATTTGGGGGGCTGCGGGCGGCTGCGCTGGCCGCACTGCGGCATGCTCCCCCTTCTCTGTGGTGCCCGCTGCAGCCTGAGCCCCCCCCTGCCCCCCATCATCCCAGATGTTACCGATTCCTGCCCCCCCCCCCCAGGCCCTGAGACCTGGCAAACTTGGGGCAGGAGTGGGGGCTAAATGCGGAGGGTACGGGGGGCCCTGGGGAGCCGGCTGGGGTTGGGGGCATCTCTGCCCCCCCCCCCCATCCCATGGTCTCCGAGCAGAGCAGGGGAGACAACCCAGGCACCCACCCCTCCACCCCGCCATACATACGTGGGGGTCGGTCCCCCCTCCCTGCCAGGGGACCCAGGCATCCTGGCTGCGCTCAGCTTTGGGGGGGTGTCACCGCCACCCCCACGGCCCCCCCCCCCCCCCCCCCCAGCACCGAGCCCCTGCCCCGAGCACTGTCACCCTCCACCGGGTCCCTGGGTCCCCCCGGGACTGACATCGCCGTGTCCGTCCCGTCCCGTCCCCCCCGTCCCCCCCCTCCCAGGGCTCATCGTGTACCTGGGCATGATGGTGGGCGCCTTCCTGTGGGGCGGGCTGGCCGACCGCCTGGGCCGAAGGCAGTGCCTCCTCATCTCCCTCTCCGTCAACAGCGTCTTCGCCTTCTTCTCCTCCTTCGTCCAAGGCTACGGCACCTTCCTCTTCTGCCGCCTCCTCTCGGGCGTGGGGTAAGGGGGGGGGCCACGGCACTGCGTAGGGGACCCAGGCGTCCGGGCCCCCCATGTTGGGGGGCTGAGCTCCCTCCCACTCCCTCACCGTGCCGAAACACGCACACACGCGCACACATCCCCCCTCCAGTTTGCTGCGGCGGTGGGGATGCCGGGGCGGGCGGTGACGCCGGTTCTGCCCTCCGTCCCCCCAGCATCGGTGGCTCCATCCCCATCGTCTTCTCCTACTTCTCGGAGTTCCTGGCGCAGGAGAAGCGCGGGGAACACCTGAGCTGGCTCTGCATGTTCTGGATGATCGGGGGCATCTACGCCTCCGCCATGGCTTGGGCCATCATCCCCCACTACGGTAAGAGCCTCCCGCTTGCCAGAGCGTGCGGCGAGTTTGGTGGGTCTCAGCGCCGCCGCCGCCGCCACGTCCTGTCCCATCTCCATAGGCTGGAGCTTCCAGATGGGCTCGGCGTACCAGTTCCACAGCTGGAGGGTCTTCGTCCTGGTCTGCGCCTTCCCCTCGGTCTTCGCCATCGGGGCGCTCACCACCATGCCCGAGAGCCCCCGCTTCTTCCTGGAGGTGAGCGGACCTGGGGGCGGGGGGGGGGGGGGGGGGGGATGCAGGGCCGTATCCTGCTGGGGGAGTAGGGGGCGCAAGCGGGGACCCTGAACGGGTGGTGGGACGGTGGGGAGCTGGGCAAGGACCCTGAGCTGGTGGCAGAGATTGGGGGGGACCCACGCAAGGACCCCAGGCGGGTGGGGGGACGGTGGGGAGCTGGGCAAGGACCCTGAGCTGGTGGCAGAGATTGGGGGGGACCCACGCAAGGACCCCCAGGGCGGGTGGGGGGACCCAGGCAGGGACCCTAAGCCAGCGGTAGAGATGGGGAGACGCGGGCAGCGACCCCGGGTGGGTGACGGAGATGGAGGGACCAAGGCAGGGACCCCCAAGTGGGTGGTGGGACGGGGGCAGGATTGGTCCCAGGGTAAGCCCGGGCTCTGCCTCGCAGAACGGCAAGCACGACGAGGCCTGGATGGTGCTGAAGCAGGTCCACGACACCAACATGAGGGCCAAGGGCCACCCCGAGAGGGTCTTCTCGGTAAGGTCCCCCCGCCCCGGGGCTGAGCCTCCTGGCACCCAGGAGCCCTGGGGGGGGGGGGTGGGCTCCCCGAGGAGCAGGAGGCTGCAAATTCCCCCCCCCCCCCCCCCCGCCCTGGGAAAAGCACCGCCCGGAGGGGGGGTCAGCCCTGCTTTAACAGTTGGGGAAACTGAGGCACAAGGTGGGGACGGGGTCTCACCTGGGAGCCTTGGCTGAGGCTGGCGCTTCCCAGTGTCCCCAAACTGTTGTCCCGTGTGTCCCCCCCGCCCCATAACCCGCAGGTCACCCACATCAAGACCATCAAGCGGGAGGACGAACTCATCGAGATCCAGTCGGACACCGGCACGTGGTACCGGCGCTGGCTCGTCCGATTCCTCAACCTCTCGCAGCAGGTGAGGCCGGATCCTGCCCCAGGCTGGACCCGCTCCCCCGACACGTCCCCTCGTCACCTCTCGCGTCGTCGTGTGTCGTCGTCATCCCCCCCCCCCCCCCCCCCCGTAGGTCTGGAGCAACTTCCAGCAGTGCTTCGCGCCCGAGTACCGCCGCGTCACGCTGATGATGATGGCCGTGTGGTTCACCATGTCCTTCAGGTGGGGCTGGGGGACCTGCAGCTGTGCCGGGGTGGGACGCCGGGGTCGGCCCTGGAGCGGGGTGCGAGGGGTGGCACCCAGGGGTACCGTCACCCTGCGGCGGGGCCGGGGCTGGGGCTGGGCAACGCCAGGATGGAGCCAAGGCAGCACCGGGATGGGACGGGCAGCGCCGGGATGGGACTGGGATGGGATGGGATGGGACGGGCAGTGCTGGGATGGGATGGGATGGGATGGGATGGGATGGGACTGGCAGCGGGATGGGCAGCACTGGGATGGGATGAGCAGCACTGGGATGGGATGGGATGGGATGGGATGGGACGGGCTGGATGGGACGGGCAGCACTGGGATGGGACTGGGATGGGATGGGATGGGGATGGGACGGGCAGCGCTGGGATGGGATGGGATGGGACTGGGATGGGATGGGATGGGATGGGCAGCGCGGGATGGGACTGGGATGGGATGGGACTGGCAGCGGGATGGGCAGCACTGGGATGGGATGGGATGGGATGGGCAGCGCTGGGATGGGACTGGGATGGGATGGGACGGGCAGCGCTGGGATGGGACTGGGATGAGATGGGACGGGCAGCACTGGGATGGGATGGGACTGGCAGCACTGGGATGGGACTGGGATGGGATGGGCAGCGCTGGGATGGGAATGGGATGGAATGGGACTGGCAGCACTGGGATGGGACTGGGATGGGATGGGACAGGACTGGCAGCACTGGGATGGGACTGGGATGGGATGGGACAGGACTGGCAGCAGGATGGGCAGCACTGGGATGGGACTGGCAGGGATGGGATGGGATGGGATGGGATGGGATGGGATGGGATGGGCAGCACCAGGATGGAGCTGGCAGCACTGCGGCGGGATTGGCAGCAGGATGGGCAGCACTGGGATGGGACTAGCAGGACTGGGATGGTACTGGGATGGGATGGGACTGGCAGCAGGACGGGCAGCACTGGGATGGGACTGGGATGGGACGGGCAGCACTGAGGAGGCACTGGGATGGGGCAGGCAGCACTGGGACAGGACTGGCAGCAAGGATGGGCAGCAGCGGGATGGGATGGGCAGCAGCGGGATGGTACTGGCAGTATTGGGATGGGGCTGGCACTGCTGGGGTGGGAATGGCAGAGGGATGGGCAGCACTGGGACGGGACTGGCAGCACTGGGACGGGACGGGCAGCACTGGGACGGGACTGGCAGCACTGGGATGGGACTGGCAGCAGGATGGGTGGCACTGGGACGGACTGGCAGCACTGGGACGGGACGGGCAGCACTGGGACGGGACTGGCAGCACTGGGATGGGACTGGCAGCAGGATGGGTGGCACTGGGACGGGAGGGCATCACGGTGCCCGGGCTCAGCCCCTCTGTCCCCGCAGCTACTACGGGCTGACCGTCTGGTTCCCAGACATGATAAAGCACCTGCAGAACATCGAGTACGCCTCACGCACCAAGCTCTTCACCCACGAGAAGGTCCGGCACTTCACCTTCAACTTCACCCTGGAGAACCAGATCCACCGGAGTGGGGAGTACTTCAATGACAAGTGCGTCCTGGGTGGGTGGGGGGTGTGTGTGTGTGTGTGTGTGCTGAGGCCAGGCCCGCTCGTTGCATGAGGGGAGGTGACGAGCTGGGCTCTTCCCCCCATCCAACCCCGCCAGGTTCATCGGCCTGAAGATGAAGTCGGTGACGTTCGAGGACTCGCTCTTCGAGGAGTGCTACTTCGAGGACATCACCTCCAGCAACACCTTCTTCAAGAACTGCACCTTCATCTCCACCGTCTTCTACAACACGGGTAGGAGGGGGGGGGGTGTCAGGGTGGTCCCCAAGGGGGTGATGGGGATGGAGGTGACCCCACCAATCCCCTTCTCCATCCCAACAGATCTCTTTGAGTACAAGTTCATCAACAGCCGGGTGGTGAACAGCACCTTCATGCACAACAAGGAGGGCTGCCAGCTGGACTTCAGCGACGACAACAACGCCTACATGATCTACTTCGTCAGCTTCTTGGGCACCTTGGCCGTCCTCCCCGGGAACATCGTCTCGGCCCTCCTCATGGACAAGATCGGCCGCCTCCGCATGCTGGGTGGGCATTAAGGAAGACATTTGTTACGCTGGGGGTGGTGAGACACCGGCACGGGTTGCCCGGAGAGGTGGTGGATGCCCCCATCCCCGGAGACGTTCAAGGTCAGGTTGGACGGGGCTGTGAGCGACCTGATCTAGTTGAAGATGTCCCTGCCCGCGGCAGGGGGGTTGGACTCGATGACCTTTAGAGGTCCCTTCCCACCCAAACCATTCTGTGACTGTATGCTCTCCTGCCTCAGTTTCCCCTCCCCGATGCGACGGGCGGGAGGATGCTCGTCCCCTCTCCCAGCCCTGACGTGTCCCCGTGTCCCACCGCAGCCGGCTCCAGCGTCATGTCCTGCGTCAGCTGCTTCTTCCTCTCCTTCGGCAACAGCGAGTCGGCCATGATCGCGCTGCTCTGCCTCTTCGGCGGCGTCAGCATCGCCTCCTGGAACGCCCTCGACGTGCTCACCGTGGAGCTCTACCCCTCCGACAAGAGGTGCGGGCGGCCCCACGGCCGCGCCCCGCCGGGGGGGTGAGGTGTTGGGTGCTGGGGTGAGGTTTTGGGTGCTGGGTGCAAGAGACAGGAATGCCAGGGGTGAGGTTTTGGGTGCCAGGTCTGAGGTTTTGGGTGCTGGGTGCCAGATGTGGGATGCTGGGGGCGAGGTTTCGGGTGCTAGGTGCAAGGTTTTGGGTGCCAGGTGTGAGGTTTTGGGTGCTGGGTGCAATGTGGGTCCTGGGGGTGAGGTTTTGGGTGCTGGGTGCAAGAGACAGGATGCCAGGGGTGAGGTTTTGGGTGCTGGGTGCCAGATGTGGGATGCTGGGGGCAAGGTTTCAGGTGCTAGGTGCAAGGTTTTGGGTGCCAGGTGTGAGGTTTTGGGTGCTGAGTGCCAATGTGGGTCCTGGGGGTGAGGTTTCGGGTGCTAGGTGCAAGGTTTTGGGTGCCAGGTGTGAGGTTTTGGGTGCTGGGTGCCAATGTGGGTCCTGGGGGTGAGGTTTCGGGTGCTAGGTGCAAGGCGTGGGGTGCTAGGTGCAAGGTTTCGGGTGCTGGTTGCAAGATGTGGAGCGCCAGGGATGAAGTTTTGGGTGCTGGGTGCCAGATGTGGGGTGCTGGGCGCGAGGTTACGAGGTTTCAGGTGCCGGGCGCCGGGTGTGGGGTGCCAGGTTCTGGGTACAAAGTTTTGGGTGCTGGCTGCAAGGCATGGGGTGCTGGGCGCAGGTACCGGGCGCCGCGTTTCGGGTGCCGGTTTTGGAGCTCCGGGCGCCAGCTGCAAGTCGCGGGGCGCCGGGTGCCAAGTGCGGGGGCGCCGGCTGCCGGGTACGAGGTTTTGGGTGCTGGTTACAAAGCGTGGGGTGCCAGGTAGGAGTTTTCGGGTGCCACCTGCACGCCACGGGGAGGGGGGGGGAACCACACAGAAGCGATCCCTGGGGGTCGCTGGCCGCGATGCCACCCCTTCGTGTGTGTGTGTGTGTGTGTGTCCCCCCGGCACCCGCAGGACGACGGCCTTCGGTTTCCTCAACGCCCTCTGCAAGCTGGCGGCCGTGCTGGGCATCAGCATCTTCACCTCCTTCGTGGGGCATCACCAAGGCGGTGCCCATCCTCCTGGCCTCCGCCGCCCTGGCCCTCGGCAGCTCCCTCGCCTTGAAACTGCCGGAAACTCGGGGGCAAGTTTTGCAGTGATGGGGGTAGGGGGGGGGGGGTTGGGGGGGGGGGGAGGGGGGAGCTGGGGAGAGGGACCACCCCCCCCCCCCCCCCCCCCCCCCCGACTCCCTGCGCCACCCTCCTCCTCCCCACCACCCCCCCCCCAAAATCCCAGCTCCCTCCCCGCGCCCCCCCCCCCCCCCCCCCCCCCGGGGGATTAGTCTCGTTAGACACTGTGAAACGTCTTCTTGGAGCAGTCCGGGATCTTTTTCATTTGCACTTGCCCCCCCCCTCCCCCCAAACTCCCCCCCCCCCATTTCTTTTCTCGGTGTCGTCCCCTCTGTGAATAGCTGCTCGCTCCTGGGGGGCTGCGGGGGGGGGGGGGGGGGAGGGGGGGGGGGAGGGGGCCGGGGTGTCTCGGCCTTGCGAGGGTGCGGGACGGGCCCTGTGCCCCCCCCCCCATCCCCCCCCCCCCCGCCCGGCATCCCTGCTGGGCCGGGGAGGAGGAGGAGGAGGATGAAGGCTCCATCCTCGGCATGGCAGGGATGGGGCGGTGGCAGCTCCGTGACTCGGTTTCCCCGTCCGTAAAGGACGGTGGCCGGCGCCGCACGGGGCGAGGTTGGCAGGTGTCGGGGTCTCCATCTGCACCCCAGGAGGATGGGGGGCGGGGGGGGGGGGGGGCACCCTGAGGCGCACGGCCTTTCGGGGTGCAGGACCCCTTGGGCTGCAGGACCCCTTGGGCTGCACGGCACCTGGGCACGCGCCACGCCTCGGGGTGCACAGCTTTTTTGGGGTGCCCGGCACATCAAGGCGCGTGGCATGTTGGTGGTGCAAATC